>NW_024108868.1:657500-851361 GCF_013358895.1 Oreochromis aureus
TTTAGTGAAAATTTTCCCGCGCTCCTCTGCCAAACAGTTTTGACAATAGGGTTACATATGTTACATCATTTTGTGCGGCTGGAGCTGGGCTAGTATGGTGTGACTTTTGGTGTTTATGACTTTTATAGTTTTTGAAATATTTAGATTTTAGTGCAAATTTGGGCCAATTTCTAGCCTCCTGAGAAAGATTCTACTTTTGGCCCCATAGAAACAGACTTCATTTGTGGTGTGTTGGCTCTCTCTAGTGGTATACCGGGAGTAGTACGGGCTAAAACTTTTATTCTTGGCGGAAAACTCCATATCCCACAATTCATAGCGCCTCTGCCAGTGAAACAATGGCGGACACCACTTGGATTCTATAATGCTTTTTTTGGTGTTTCTAGGTCACAAAATAAACTTTTACGATATTTTCAGGCGAGAATGTAGGTGTGTAAACTTCAAATATCTGCTCGTTTTATCAAGACATCCCATATTCTCTTACGTGTTGTTGATAGCCGGCTAGCTAGCTAGCCTCTGCCAGTGAAACAATGGCGGACACCACTTGGATTCTATAATGCTTTTTTTCGTGTTTCTAGGTCACAAAATAAACTTTTAAGATATTTTCAGGCGAGAATGTAGGTGTGTAAACTTCAAATATCTGCTCGTTTTATCAAGACATCCCATATTCTCTTACGTGTTGTTGATAGCGGCTAGCTAGCTAGCTAGCGCCGCTAGCTTAGCTAGCTAGCTAGCTAGCGACCCTTCGTGAAAAAAGCACCCAGGTTTGGCTTATAGTGAAGCGGCAGAAAGTCGTGTCAACACCCGATCGTTTATATGGGCCAATGATGCTGGAAACCCAAGGCAGGAGCGTGAGGTGAACTGAATTTCAGGTAAGTTATGAACTGCACTCTATTTGGGTCAGATATAAACAGAGTTTAGGTGTAGTTTATTTTCGTTGTGCTGACTTTTTACAATCGTACTGCGTGCTAGCTAGCACGACGGGAGTTTATATACAGCTGTGTGCGCTAAAGTTACTGACGTTGGACTTTATTCATAATGGTTAGTTCGTAGAGTTGCCGTTACAAAGCGGAATCGTGCCACATTCAGAGAAAATATTACGATTTATTCTGTCGTTCTGAAGCCTCCCCTGTCATTCTCTGCCTGTTGCAACTTCAATCATGAAACTGATCAACGATCGGCTTTTAAGCTCTTGTTTATCGCTAAACACAGCAGCATGTTTAAAGCTTGATCAGCTGTTGTTAGAATTCATTTGCTTTTAATTTCTAGTATCAGCTGATGTTTGCTGGAGCCACAGCTGTAGAAGCGGCTGGTCGAAACCAGGAGATGACCTTACTGAATCATCAGAGCTGAACTGGTGATGGAGAAACAGGTTTACGTTTTTTTTAGGTGACATGAATGAGTTGAAGGAAGTTATGAACTGTTTCTGAGAGAAATAAACACCAAGCTCCTTTTTTTATTTAGCTGACAGCTGGTAACTGTGCAGGGGCAGATCTAGCAAAGCTTTTGCCAGGGGCCAGGTAGGGCGTTAACAGAGAAAGGTGGACACAAAGATATACCTTTCTTTCTTACTCTCATACAGGAGTGCAGAATTATTAGGCAAGTTGTATTTTTGAGGAATAATTTTATTATTGAACAACAACCATGTTCTCAATGAACCCAAAAACACATTAATATCAAAGCTGAATGTTTTTGGAAGTAGTTTTTTAGTTTGTGTTTAGTTTTAGCTATTTTAGGGGATATCTGTGTGTGCAGGTGACTATTACTGTGCATAATTATTAGGCAACTTAACAAAAAACAAATATATACCCATTTCAATTATTTATTATTACCAGTGAAACCAATATAACATCTCCACATTCACAAATATACATTTCTGACATTCAAAAACAAAACAAAACAAATCAGCCACCAATATAGCCACCTTTCTTTGCAAGACACTCAAAAGCCTGCCATCCATGGATTCTGTCAGTGTTTTGATCTGTTCACCATCAACATTGCGTGCAGCAGCAACCACAGCCTCCCAGACACTGTTCAGAGAGGTGTACTGTTTTCCCTCCTTGTAAATCTCACATTTGATGATGGACCACAGGTTCTCAATGGGGTTCAGATCAGGTGAACAAGGAGGCCATGTCATTAGTTTTTCTTCTTTTATACCCTTTCTTGCCAGCCACGCTGTGGAGTACTTGGACGCGCGTGATGGAGCATTGTCCTGCATGAAAATCATGTTTTTCTTGAAGGATGCAGACTTCTTCCTGTACCACTGCTTGAAGAAGGTGTCTTCCAGAAACTGGCAGTAGGACTGGGAGTTGAGCTTGACTCCATCCTCAACCCGAAAAGGCCCCACAAGCTCATCTTTGATGATACCAGCCCAAACCAGTACTCCACCTCCACCTTGCTGGCGTCTGAGTGGGACTGGAGCTCTCTGCCCTTTACCTATCCAGCCACGGGCCCATCCATCTGGCCCATCAAGACTCACTCTCATTTCATCAGTCCATAAAACCTTAGAAAAATCAGTCTTGAGATATTTCTTGGCCCAGTCTTGACGTTTCAGCTTGTGTGTCTTGTTCAGTGGTGGTCGTCTTTCAGCCTTTCTTACCTTGGCCATGTCTCTGAGTATTGCACACCTTGTGCTTTTGGGCACTCAGTGATGTTGCAGCTCTGAAATATGGCCAAACTGGTGGCAAGTGGCATCTTGGCAGCTGCACGCTTGACTTTTCTCAGTTCATGGGCAGTTATTTTGCGCCTTGGTTTTTCCACACGCTTCTTGCGACCCTGTTGACTATTTTGAATGAAACGCTTGATTGTTCGATGATCACGCTTCAGAAGCTTTGCAATTTTAAGACTGCTGCATCCCTCTGCAAGATATCTCACTATTTTTGACTTTTCTGAGCCTGTCAAGTCCTTCTTTTGACCCATTTTGCCAAAGGAAAGGAAGTTGCCTAATAATTATGCACACCTGATATAGGGTGTTGATGTCATTAGACCACACCCTTCTCATTACAGAGATGCACATCACCTAATATGCTTAATTGGTAGTAGACCTTCGAGCCTATACAGCTTGCAGTAAGACAACATGCATGAAGAGGATGATGTGGACAAAATACTCATTTGCCTAATAATTCTGCACTCCTGTATAAAATATTTAGCTTTTATTAAATAGTTATCTGAATCTTACAACCAAAGTTTGTATAATAATACACAAGATTGGCTGTAGACCATTGTTCATCATTCAGAACACTGTGTAAAAATAACAAAAACAAAAGTGAATGCACAGCCGGGCTGTGTGGGTAAACCAACCATGTGTGAAAAGTGGTCCATAACGTAATGCTTCAAAGCGTGTTCATGCAAACATTGTCGGGTCTGCCGTGGTACAATGGGACTTCTGCTCATGAACCTGTGTGCACAGCGTCTGCAAATCGGCGCTGTCTGAAGTAACTTCATCTTTACACAAAACTGTAAGCTGTCATCTGTGAAGCGTGAGCGGTGTTTGTTTTACCATAGTTCATGGTGGAGAATGGCTGCTCTTCTGAGTTTTGCTCTCTGTAGCCGTATGAATGGGCAAACTACAGTGATTAGCAGCGGCATAGGCACACATAAAATTTCTTCTGAAATTTTCGCTTTCTAGTTATGTGTGCCTATGCCAGGAGGCACACATATTACTATTCCTCGGATTTATTATGTGTGCCTATGCCAGGAGGCACACATATTACTATTCCTCGGATTTATTATTCTTATTATTATTCTCCAGTTTCCGCCTGAAATTTTGCAGCGAATCTCGCCCGCAGTTTTGAGACAAGCTTCATATATGTTACCTCATTTTGTGCGGCGGATCTGGAATGGTGTGCTATGACTTTTGGTGTTTATGAATTTTATAGTTTTTTAAATATTAATATTTTAGTGAAAATTTTCCCGGCGCTCCTCTGCCAAACAGTTTTGACATTAGGGTTACATATGTTAGATCATTTTGTGCGGCTGGAGCTGGACTATTATGTCATGACTTTTGGTGTTTATGACTTTTATAGTTTTTTAAATATTTAGATTTTAGTGCAAATTTAGGCCAATTCCTCTTTTGGCGCCAAATAAACAGACTTCATTTGTGGTGTGTTGGCGCCATCTTTTGGTCCCATTGAAACAAATTTCAAACTTCATTTGTGGTGTGTTGGCTCTCTCTAGTGGTATGCCGGGAGTGGTACAGCCTGTCTACCCTTATTTGGATACCGTAATGATGACAATATCAATGGCGCGCACAGCCTCGCTGCTTTCAGGAACCATTGGAGGTTTTAAGGTTGCGCGAACCATTGAATACTTACGGTAAACACAATGGCTTCTATGCTTGGTGGAAAACTCCATATCCCACAATTCATAGCACACCTCTGCCGAGTTAAACAATGGCGGCCACCACTTCGTTTTATATGTCTTTTATTAGTGTTTCTAGGTCACAAAATAAACTTTTAAGATATTTTCAGGCGAGAATGTAGGTGTGTAAACTTCAAATATCTGCTTGTTTTATCATATTAGCGACAGTGCTCTGACGAGGTCGGTCCTGCCTGACAGCTAGCCGGCTACCTAGCTAGCTGCCGCACTTGGCTGCAAATGCACAGCGAGGGGACTCTCTCTCTCTCTCCTTTCACCTCCCCGGTCTCTCGCAAATGCTCGCACAGAATCGGAGTTACAGCTGGATGTGGAAAAAATAACTGAGTTGTTTGGTGGTGCTATAATGCGGAGCTACAACAGTGGGCAGCTATCCACGGTGTATGACAGAAAGGACATGCCGCGACCGCAGATCGACCGGTGTTTGCTAACGCGGAGGTCAATCGTGGATCAGGGAAAGCGAAGGCAGGGCGTGAGGTGAACTGAATTTCAGGTAAGAAGTTATGACCTGCACTCTATTTGGGTCAGATATAAACCGAGTTTAGGTGTAGTTTATTTAGCAGCAGTTCTCTTATGTGTTGCTGATAGCCGGCTAGCTAGCTAGCGCCGCTAGCATAGTTAGCTAGCGCTGCTAGCGACCCTTCGTGAAAAAGCACCCAGGCTTGGCTTATATTGAGGCGGGTGAAACTCGTGTCAGCACCGGTCGCTCGCCGACAGTATGTGTTTTAGCTGGACTTATTTTTCATTTATATGGGCCGATGATGCTGGAAACCGAAGGCAGGAGCGTGAGGTGAACTGAATTTCAGGTAATAAGTTATGAACTGCACTCTATTTGGGTCAGATATAAACCGAGTTTAGGTGTAGTTTGTTTTCATTGTGCTGACTTTTTACAATCGTATCTGCGTGCTAGCTAGCACGACGGAGTTTGTATACAGCTGTGTCGCACTAAGTTACTGACGTTGGACTTTATTTTATTCATAAGGGTTCGTTCGTAGAGTTGCCGTACAAACGGAATCGTGCCACATTCAGAGAAAATATTACAATTTATTCTGTCGTTCGAAGCCTCCCCTGTCATTCTCTGCCTGTTGCAACTTCAATCATGAAACTGATCAATGATCGGCTTTTCGCTCTTGTTTGTTTATCGCCTAAACAACAGCTGCACGTTTAAGCTTGATCAGCTGTTGTTAGAATTCATTTGCTTCTAATTTCTAGTATCAGCTGATGTCGATGTGGAAAAAATAACTGAGTTGTTTGGTGGTGGAGCTACAACAGAGGGCAGCTATCCACCGGTGTGTGACAGAAAGGACATGCCGTGAACGAGACATAAAAGGCGGTGAGGCTACCGCCGATCGACCGGTGTTTGCTAACGCGGAGGTCAATCGTGGATCAGGGAAAGCGAAGGCAGGGCGTGAGGTGAACTGAATTTCAGGTAAGTTATGACCTGCACTCTATTTGGGTCAGATATAAACCGAGTTTAGGTGTAGTTTATTTTCGTTGTGCTGACTTTTTCAATCACTTACAATAACTTGTACTGCATGCTAGCTAGCACGAGGGAGTTTCTATACAGCTGTGTGCGCGCTAAGTTACCGATGTTACCGATGTTGAACTTTATGACAGCCTCCCCTGTCATTCTCTCGCCTGTTGAAACTTCAGTCATGAAACTGATCAATGATCGGCTTTTCTCTCTTGTTTGTTTATCGCGCTAAACAACAGCAGCACGTTTAAGCTTGATCAGCTGTTGTTAGAATTCATTTGCTTTTAATTTCTAGTATCAGCTGATGTTGGCTGCAGCCACGGCTGTTCCAAACCAGATGTCCTTACTGAATCATCAGAGCTGAACTGGTGATGGAGAAACAGGTTTACCCTTAGGTGACATGAATGAGTTGAAGGGAAATTATGAACTGTTTCTGAGAGAGGAATATACACCAAGCTCCTTTTTTTGTGTAGCTGACAGCTGGTAACTGTGCAGGGGCAGATCTAGCAAAGCTTTTGCCAGGGGGCCAGGTAGGGCATTAACAGAGAAAGGTGGACACAAAGATATACTTTTCTTTCTTACTCTCATATAAAATATTTAGCTTTTATTAAATAGTTATCTGAATCTTACAACCAAAGTTTGTATAATAATACACAAGATTGGCTGTAGACCATTGTTCATCATTCAGAACACTGTGTAAAAATAACAAAAACAAAAAGTGAATGCAAAAGTGCATAAATATTTATTTTACGTGTTTGATGTGTGTGGCGGGCGTGGTCTGCAGTGCCGCTGCAGGGAGGTGGACCCACCTGAGCGGCACCTGCAATCACGCCTCTCGGGCGTAGTCTGTGCTCTCTCGGCTGTTTTTGGGTGTGTGTCGGGCTGTGAGTTGAAAAGCTACAGCCGGCTGTTTGGGTACACCAACCATGTGTGAAAAGTGGTCCATAACGTAATGCTTCAAAGCGTGTTCATGCAAACATTGTCGGATCTGCCGTGGTACAATGGGACTTCTGCTCATGAACCTGTGTGCACAGCGCCTGCAAATCGGCGCTGTCCGAAGTAACTTCATCTTTACACAAAACTGTAAGCTGTCATTTTTGAAGCGTGAGCGGTGTTTGTTTTTACCATAGTTCATGGTGGAGAATGGCTGCTCTTCTGAGTTTTGCTCTCTGTAGCCGTATGAATGGCAAACTACACAGATTAGCAGCGGCATAGGCACACATAAAATTTCTTCTGAAATTTTCGCTTTCTAGTTATTATGTGTGCCTATGCCAAGAGGCACACATATTACTATTCGTCGGATTTATTATTCTTATTATTATTATTATTATTCTTCAGTTTCCGCCTGAAATTTTGCAGCGAATCTCGCCCCGCAGTTCTGAGACAAGCTTCATATATGTTACCTCATTTTGTGCGGCCGGATCTGGAATGGTGTGCTATGACTTTTGGTCTTTGTGAATTTTATAGTTTTTTAAATATTAATATTTTAGTGAAAATTTTCCCGCGCTCCTCTGCCGAACAGTTTTGACATTAGGGTTACATATGTTAGATCATTTTGTGCGGCTGGAGCTGGACTATTATGTCATGACTTTTGGTGTTCATGACTTTTATAGTTTTTAAATATTAATATTTTAGTGCAAATTTAGGCCAATTCATCTTTTGGCGCCAAATAAACAGACTTCATTTGTGGTGTGTTGGCTCTCTCTAGTGGTATGCCGGGAGTGGTACAGCCTGTGTACCCTTATTTGGATTACCGTAATGATGACAATTTCAACGGTGCGCACAGCGTCGCTGCTTTCAGGAGCCATTGGAATTTTTAAGGTTGCGCAAATCATTCAAAAGTTACGGTAATGCTTGGTGGAAAACTCAATATCCCACAATTCATAGCACGCCTCTACAGAGTGAACAATGGCGGCCACCACTTCGTTTTATATGTCTTTTATTCGTGTTTCTAGGTCACAAAATAAGCTTTTAAGATATTTTCAGGCGAGAATGTAGGTGTGTAAACTTCAAATATCTGCTTGTTTTATCAAGACATCCCATATTTAGCGAAAGTGCTCTGACTACGTCGGTCCTGCCTGACAGCTAGCCGGCTACCTAGCTAGCTGCCGCGCTTGGCTGCAAATGGATAGCGAGGGACTCTCTCTGTCGTTTCACCTCCCTGGTCTCGCAAATGCTCACATAGAATCGGAGTTACAGCTGGATGTGGAAAAAATAACTGAGTTGTTTGGTGGTGGAGCTACAACAGAGGGCAGCTACCCACCGTGTGTGTGACAGAAAGGACATGCCGCGAAAAGAGACATATGAGGCCGGGCAGGCGATTGCTAACGCGGTGGTCAATCATGGATCAGGGAAAGCGAAGGCAGGAGCGTGAGGTGAACTGAATTTCAGGTAAGAAGTTACGAACTGCACTCTATTTGGGTCAGATATAAACAGAGTTTAGGTGTAGTTTATTTTCGTTGTGCTGACTTTTTACAATCGTACTGCGTGCTAGCTAGCACGACGGGACTTTATATACAGCTGTGTGCGGCGCTAAGTTACTGACGTTGGACTTTATTTTATTCATAATGGTTAGTTCGTAGAGTTGCCGTACAAACGGAATCGTGCCACATTCAGAGAAAATATTACGATTTATTCTGTCGTTCTGAAGCCTCCCTGTCATTCTCTCGCCTGTTGAAACTTCAGTCATGAAACTGATCAATGATCGGCTTTTCTCTCTTGTGTTTGTTTATCGCGCTAAACAACAGCAGCACGTTTAAGCTTGATCAGCTGTTGTTAGAATTCATTTGCTTTTAATTTCTAGTATCAGCTGATGTTTGCTGCAGCCACAGCTGTAAAACGGCTGTTCCAAACCAGATATCCTTACTGAATCATCAGAGCTGAACAGGTGATGGAGAAACAGGTTTACCCTTAGGTGACATGAATGAGTTGAAGGAAGTTATGAACTGTTTCTGAGAGACAAACACCAAGCTCATTTTTTTTGTGTAGCTGACAGCTGGTAACTGTGCAGGGGCGGATCTAACAAAGCTTTTGCCAGGGGGCCAGGTAGGGCATTAACAGAGAAAGGTGGACACAAAGATATACTTTTCTTTCTTACTCTCATACAGGAGTGCAGAATTATTAGGCAAGTTGTATTTTTGAGGAATAATTTTATTATTGAACAACAACCATGTTCTCAATGAACCCAAAAACTCATTAATATCAAAGCTGAATGTTTTTGGAAGTAGTTTTTAGTTTGAGCTATTTTAGGGGATATCTGTGTGTGCAGGTGACTATTACTGTGCATAATTATTAGGCAACTTAACAAAAACATATATACCCATTTTAATTATTTATTTTACCAGTGAAACCAATATAACATCTCCACATTCACAAATATACATTTCTGACATTCAAAAACAAAACAAAACAAATCAGCCACCAATATAGCCACCTTTCTTTGCAAGGACACTCAAAAGCCTGCCATCCATGGATTCTGTCAGTGTTTTGATCTGTTCACCATCAACATTGCGTGCAGCAGCAACCACAGCCTCCCAGACACTGTTCAGAGAGGTGTACTGTTTTCCTCCTTGTAAATCTCACATTTGATGATGGACCACAGGTTCTCAATGGGGTTCAGATCAGGTGAACAAGGAGGCCATGTCATTAGTTTTTCTTCTTTTATACCCTTTCTTGCCAGCCACGCTGTGGAGTACTTGGACGCGTGTGATGGAGCATTGTCCTGCATGAAAATCATGTTTTTCTTGAAGGATGCAGACTTCTTCCTGTACCACTGCTTGAAGAAGGTGTCTTCCAGAAACTGGCAGCAGGACTGGGAGTTGAGCTTGACTCCATCCTCAACCCGAAAAGGCCCCACAAGCTCATCTTTGATGATACCAGCCCAAACCAGTACTCCACCTCCACCTTGCTGGCGTCTGAGTCGGACTGGAGCTCTCTGCCCTTTACCAATCCAGCCACGGGCCCATCCATCTGGCCCATCAAGACTCACTCTCATTTCATCAGTCCATAAAACCTTAGAAAAATCAGTCTTGAGATATTTCTTGGCCCAGTCTTGACGTTTCAGCTTGTGTGTCTTGTTCAGTGGTGGTCGTCTTTCAGCCTTTCTTACCTTGGCCACGTCTCTGAGTATTGCACACCTTGTGCTTTTGGGCACTCCAGTGATGTTGCAGCTCTGAAATATGGCCAAACTGGTGGCAAGTGGCATCTTGGCAGCTGCACGCTTGACTTTTCTCAGTTCATGGGCAGTTATTTTGCGCCTTGGTTTTTCCACACGCTTCTTGCGACCCTGTTGACTATTTTGAATGAAACGCTTGATTGTTCGATGATCACGCTTCAGAAGCTTTGCAATTTTAAGACTGCTGCATCCCTCTGCAAGATATCTCACTATTTTTGACTTTTCTGAGCCTGTCAAGTCCTTCTTTTGACCCATTTTGCCAAAGGAAAGGAAGTTGCCTAATAATTATGCACACCTGATATAGGGTGTTGATGTCATTAGACCACACCCCTTCTCATTACAGAGATGCACATCACCTAATATGCTTAATTGGTAGTGGGCCTTCGAGCCTATACAGCTTGCAGTAAGACAACATGCATGAAGAGGATGATGTGGACAAAATACTCATTTGCCTAATAATTCTGCACTCCTGTATAAAATATTTAGCTTTTATTAAATAGTTATCTGAATCTTACAACCACAGTTTGTATAATAATACACAAGATTGGCTGTAGACCATTGTTCATCATTCAGAACACTGTGTAAAAATAACAAAAACAAAAGTGAATGCACAGCCGGCTGTGTGGGTAAACCAACCATGTGTGAAAAGTGGTCCATAACGTAATGCTTCAAAGCGTGTTCATGCAAACATTGTCGGGTCTGCCGTGGTACAATGGGACTTCTGCTCATGAACCTGTGTGCACAGCGTCTGCAAATCGGCGCTGTACTGAAGTAACTTCATCTTTACACAAAACTGTAAGCTGTCATCTGTGAAGCGTGAGCGGTGTTTGTTTTACCATAGTTCATGGTGGAGAATGGCTGCTCTTCTGAGTTTTGCTCTCTGTAGCCGTATGAATGGCAAACTACAGTGATTAGCAGCGGCATAGGCACACATAAAATTTCTTCTGAAATTTTCGCTTTCTAGTTCTTATTATTATTCTCCAGTTTCCGCCTGAAATTTTGCAGCGAATCTCGCCCGCAGTTTTGAGACAAGCTTCATATATGTTACCTCATTTTGTGCGGCCGGATCTGGAATGGTGTGCTATGACTTTTGGTGTTTGTGAATGTTATAGTTTTTAAATATTAATATTTTAGTGAAAATTTTCCCGCTCCTCTGCCGAACAGTTTTGACATTAGGGTTACATATGTTAGATCATTTTGTGCGGCTGGAGCTGGACTATTATGTCATGACTTTTGGTGTTCATGACTTTTATAGTTTTTTTATTAATATTTTAGTGCAAATTTAGGCCAATTCATCTTTTGGCGCCAAATAAACAGACTTCATTTGTGGTGTGTTGGCTCTCTCTAGTGGTATGCCGGGAGTGGTACAGCCTGTGTACCCTTATTTGGATTACCGTAATGATGACAATTTCAACGGTGCGCACAGCGTCCGCTGCTTTCAGGAGCCATTGGAATTTTTAAGGTTGCGCAAATCATTCAAAAGTTACGGTAATGCTTGGTGGAAAACTCAATATCCCACAATTCATAGCACGCCTCTACAGAGTGAACAATGGCGGCCACCACTTCGTTTTATATGTCTTTTATTCGTGTTTCTAGGTCACAAAATAAGCTTTTAAGATATTTTCAGGCGAGAATGTAGGTGTGTAAACTTCAAATATCTGCTTGTTTTATCATATTAGCGACAGTGCTCTGACGACCTCGGTCCTGCCTGACAGCTAGCCGGCTACCTAGCTAGCTGCCGCGACTTGGCTGCAAATGCACAGCGAGGACACTCTCTCTCTCCTTTCACCTCCTGGTCTCTCGCAAATGCTCGCACAGAATCGGAGTTACAGCTGGATGTGGAAAAAATAACTGAGTTGTTTGGTGGTGCTATAATGCGGAGCTACAACAGTGGGCAGCTATCCACCGGTGTATGACAGAAAGGACATGCCGCGACCGCCGATCGACCGGTGTTTGCTAACACGGAGGTCAATCGTGGATCAGGGAAAGCGAAGGCAGGAGCGTGAGGTGAACTGAATTTCAGGTAAGAAGTTATGACCTGCACTCTATTTGGGTCAGATATAAACCGAGTTTAGGTGTAGTTTATTTAGCAGCAGTTCTCTTATGTGTTGCTGATAGCCGGCTAGCTAGCTAGCGCCGCTAGCATAGTTAGCTAGCGCTGCTAGCGACCCTTCGTGAAAAACCACCCAGGCTTGGCTGATAGTGAGGTGGCTAAAATTTGTTTCATCGCCCGATCGCTCGGCAAGGGTCTGTGTCTTAGCTGGTGTCTAAACCGAGTTTAGGTGTAGTTTGTTTTCATTGTGCTGACTTTTTACAATCGTACTGCGTGCTAGCTAGCACGACGGGAGTTTGTATACAGCTGTGTGCGCGCTAAGTTACTGAAGTTGGACTTTATTTTATTCACAAGGGTTGGTTCATAGAGTTGCCGTTACAAACGGAATCGTGCCACATTCAGAGAAAATATTACGATTTATTCTGTCGTTCTGAAGCCTCCCTGTCATTCTCTGCCTGTTGCAACTTCAATCATGAAACTGATCAATGATCGGCTTTTCGCTCTTGTTTGTTTATCGCCTAAACAACAGCTGCACGTTTAAGCTTGATCAGCTGTTGTTAGAATTCATTTGCTTCTAATTTCTAGTATCAGCTGATGTCGATGTGGAAAAAATAACTGAGTTGTTTGGTGGTGGAGCTACAACAGAGGGCAGCTATCCACCGGTGTGTGACAGAAAGGACATGCCGCGAACGAGACATAAAAGGCGGTGAGGCTACCGCCGATCGACCGGTGTTTGCTAACGCGGAGGTCAATCGTGGATCAGGAAAGCGAAGGCAGGAGTAACAGCAGCACGTTTAAGCTTGATCAGCTGTTGTTAGAATTCTTTTGATTTTAATTTCTAGTATCAGCTGATGTTTGCTGGAGCATGAAGATGAAATCAGGAGATGTCCTTACTGAATCATCAGAGCTGAACTGGTGATGGAGAAACAGGTTTACACTTTAGGTGACATGAATGAGTTGAAGGGAAGTTATGAGTTGTTTTTGTGTAGCTGACAGCTGGTAACTGTGCAGGGGCGGATCTAGCAAAGCTTTTATGGGGGGGGCAGCTAGGGGCATTAACAGAGAAAGGTGGACACAAAGATATACTTTTCTTTCTTACTCTCATATAAAATATTTAGCTTTTATTAAATAGTTATCTGAATCTCACAACCAAAGTTTGTATAATAATACACAAGATTGGCTGTAGACCATTGTTCATCATTCAGAACACTGTGTAAAAATAACAAAAAACAAAAAGTGAATGCATGTGTGAAAAGTGGTCCATAATGTAATGCTTCAAAGCGTGTTCATGCAAACATTGTCGGGTCTGCCGTGGTACAATGGGACTTCTGCTCATGAACCTGTGTGCACAGCGTCTGCAAATCGGCTGTACAAAGTAACTTCATCTTTACACAAAACTGTAAGCTGTCATCTGTGAAGCGTGAGCGGTGTTTGTTTTACCATAGTTCATGGTGGAGAATGGCTGCTCTTCTGAGTTTTGCTCTCTGTAGCCGTATGAATGGCAACTACAGTGATTAGCAGCGGCATAGGCACACATAAAATTTCTTCTGAAATTTTCGCTTTCTAGTTTTATTGTGTGGATGCCCTCAAAGGGCTTCCACACTATTGAGTTCCTGTTTCTCTTTATTCTTTATCTTTATACTTTATTCTTCTAGTTGTCTCCGTGATTTCGCTTTAACTACTGCTTCAGTTTTCAGCCGATTTTCACCGTTCAAACTCTAAACTGTTCTGCTCTTTCTGCTAACGACTGCTATGACTTTTGGTGTTTATTACTATTATACTTTTAAAATATTACACTTTTTTCCTTTAATTTGTCCCATTGAAATGAATGGAAAACTTCCACAATTCTGCTAAAACTTGCTTGTTTTTGAAACTTAACTACTTTGTCATACTTTCACCTAGAAACTCCATTCAAACTTTAAAATGTTCTCAGACTATTGGGCTATTCCTGAATGATTCAGCTTTTTCAGATCTTCTACCGTTTTAATTTTATACCTCTTTAAGTTTTCAGTTGCAAAATTGTGATTTTTCAGAAAATACATGCGTTGTTATGGTTGCTATGCAATTAACTCAGAGTGTGCACTCGTCCTTTCTGAATTTTCTCTTCATGTCTGAACAACTTCTTGCTACTCGCTCAATTTCCACTCAACCCCCACAAATTATACATCAAAACGTAGGTATTTTTGCTGGCTTTCAGAAAATGTCACTATCATTGTTGTGGGACTTATAGATTTTTGCAAATCTCCTCAGAGTAACATAAAGTCTCAAAACTCTCCATAGAAACTCAATGGAGAGTTTCTTCAAAATCAGCGCTGGAATTCTCTAATGAGAGGCATTTTCAAATTGTCATATCTCCTTAACGAAACAAAGTTGAGACATGACGCTTGTGCCAATATATCTTCAGACATCCCTGATGCTCACAATTCAAGAATTTTTTCCTCACCTATTACCGTTTGGCCATGAATTACACTTGTTTGAGGATAGGAAATTTGTCCCTCGCTCAGATTTCTTCAGATCTCAAACTCTGGAAATGAGGCACTTTTTCTCTCGTCATATCTTTTTGATGGATTTCCACAGAGACCTGAAAATTTCCATGACTGTTCACCAAAGCCTGCTGTTTCTTACGGTGAAAGAATGATTTTGATGCTCCATATAGATTTAGAGTTACAAAACGTTGTTTGAGGGCAAGTCAAGGCAGTTTTGCTTTGCCTCTACTCAGTTACAGTGTATTACAAGTCATATATCTTCAATAATTTATATTTTATCTCTGAATTATGAAGACCTGTAGATTCCCCCATCTCTTCTGAACAAAACGGTGTCAGAATGAGCGTTCTAGCCCCTACGGTTAGGAAATTATGGCCATTTGTTCAAGGGGAGTCCTTAATGTGAGAAATACACTGAAGAAGACTCATACTTCTCTCTGTGTCTGTGTGTGTGAGGGCTGATTACAGCAGGTGCAGCCAATTTAGCTGACCTAGATATACCAAGCCCAGACTCTTAACAGCCACTGTTCCCTTTAGGCTCTGTGTATGTGTGTGTGTATCAATATTTCTCCCATGTTAAAGTATTACTCCTCCATAATAGTATTTCTGCTAAATCAAAGTACTTCTACTACAACTTCGTACTTCTGCTCAATCATAGTAATTCTGGGTAATCATAGTATTTTTGCCAAATCATGGTATTTGTGCCAAATCATGGTTTTTGTGTCAAATCATGACATTTCAGATATGTTATAGTATTACTAGTAGGTGGAGGTATTTCTGTTATGTTATAGTATATCTGCCAAATCATAGTATTTATCCCAAATCATAGTATTTATGCAAAATTGCAGTATTTCTGCTAAAAAGCAGAAATAGTAACTTTTAGCAGAAATTTCTGTCAAAAGATATTATTTATGTTAAAACATAGTATTTCTGCTAAATCATAGTATTTGTGCCAAATCATAGTATTTGTACCCAATCATAGTATTTCTGCCATATCATTGTATTTGTGCCAAATCATGGTATTTTTTTGCCAAATCATGGTATTTGTGCCAGATCATGTTATTTGTGCCCAATTAAAATTTCTGTTATGTTATAGTATAACTACTAAGTCGTAGAATTTCTGTTATGTTATAGTATATCTGCTGATTATAGTATATGTGCCAAACATAGTATTTCTTGCCAAATTGTAGTATTTCTGCAAAAACATACTATGTCTGCAAAATCACAGTATATCTGTTATGTTATAGTATTAGTACTAATGCATAGTATTTCTACCAAATCATAGTATTCCTTCAAAATCATAGTATTACTGCAATTTCATAGTATTTGAGCGAAATCGTAGTATTCATGCAAAAACATATTGTCTGTTAAATCACAGTATATCTGTTATGTCATAGTATTACTACTAAGGCATAGTATTTCTACCTAATCATGGTATTCCTTCAAAATCATAGTATTACTGCAATTTCATAGTATTTGAGCAAAATCGTAGTATATGTGCAAAAACATACTATGTCTGCTAAATCACAGTATATCTGTTATGTTAAAGTATTACTAGTAAGTCACAGTATTTCTGCCAATTCGTAGTATTTGTACTAAATCATGGTACTTGTGCCAAATCATAGTATTTTTGCAAATCATAGTATTCGAACCAAAACATAGTAGTATTTGTACGAAGTCATAGTATTTCTTCTAAATCATAGTATTTCAATCAAATCTCAGTAGTTGTGTTAAAACGCAGTATTATTGCCAAATCATAGTATTTGTACTGAAACATAGTATTTGTGCCAATAAGAGTATTTCTACTAAATCATAGTACTTGTGCCAAATCATAGTATTTCTGCCACATTGTGCTAGTTGTGCAAAAACATAGACTGTCTGCAAAATCATAGTATATCTGTTATGTTATAGTATTACTACTAAGGCATAGTATTTCTACCAAATCATAGTATTCCTTCAAAACCATAGTATTACTGCAATTTCACAGTATTTGAGCGAAATCGTAGCATATGTGCAAAAACATACTATGTCTTCAACATCACAGTATATCTGTTATGTTATAGTATTACTACTAAGTCACAGTATTTCTGCCAATTAAGTAGTATGTGTACTAAATCATACTACTCGTACCAAATCATAGTATTCAAATCAAAATATAGTATTTGTACCAAAGCATTGTATTTGTACAAAGTACAGTATTTCTGCCAAATCATAGAATTACTGCAATTTCATAGTATTTTGAGGAATCCCTTTTGTTATAGTGTTACTTCTAAGTCGTAGTATTTCTGCTTTGTCATAGTATTTGTACTGAAACATAGTATTTCTGCTAAATCATAGTATTTCTCTCATCTTAAAGTCTCTTAAAATTATAGTATTTGTGCCAAAGTTGAGTATTTCTGCCAAATCATATTATCTCTGCTAAATCATAGTGTCTGCCAAATCATAGTATTTGTGCCAAATTATGGGATTTTGCCAAAACATGGTACTTGTGCAAAATTATAGTATTTGTGCCCAGTTAATATTTCTGTTATGTTATAGTATTACTACTAAGTCGTAGAATTTCTGTTATGTTCTGCCAAATCATAGTATTACGGCTATTTCAGAGTATTTGAGTGAAATTACAGTGTTTCTGCAAAACATTGTATTTCTGCTAAATCATAGTATTTCTGTTATCTTAAAGTACTTGCACTCAATTATAGTATTTGTGCCAAAACATAGTATTGCTGCTATATCATAGTATTTGAGCCAAATCATAGTATATGTCCTAAAACATAGTATTTCTGCCAAATCATACTATTTGTCCTAAAGCATAGTATTTCAACAAAATCACAGTACTTCTGCTATGTTATAGTATTTTGTGCTTGTAGAAAAACCTGTGTTATTGTGAGCTACATTACCCAGCAGCCTCTGAGCAGTGAGGGAATTCATGGGACTTCTGAGCTAGATGGTCTTCCTTCGTTCCTGTGCTAACGATTGAGGAGAGAGCTGCTGGGAAGGGGAGCAAATAGCCCATCCTGTATTTGTTGGGGATGGTGTGTGTCACATAAACGTGAGTTAATGTTCCATGCTTAAGATGTTTACCCTGCTACTTGTGTGTATTGGTTTTAGTTACCTTTAGCATATGTGCTAGTTAGCAATAGCTATGGCAGCCCAGTTATTTTATTGTTTTAGGCTTGTTCCTGCTTTGTTTGTTCCCCCTACAAATTTATGTGAATTTGTACACTGTAATATCGTTGTATTACGTAGTGGCTAAGTAGGAGGCTGACTGTTACTAAGTGCATCAGTGTACATAGGTCATCTCTTGTGTTGGAGTGCCCTCTTGTGGCGCCTTTTGGGTAGTGCCTTAGTAAACGTGAACACTGCAAAGAAGTGGTATCAGACTGGTTTGTAGTGGAGGAATTTGTTGCCAGTTTCTTTCATCTTTAATCCATATTCATGTTGTAATGTAGTAGTACCACAATATGGCAGAAACACTATGTTTTGGCACAAATACTTTGATTTAGTATACTTTAGCTTCTTCAGCTTCTTCACCCCTTTTCAGCAAAATTTTCATTTTTTTTCACCCTTTTCAGCACAAAATTCCAGCTTTTTGGCTGTATTCAGAAAAAAGACAACTCTTTTGAGCAGAAACTCTGCTGATTCATCTCTTTTCAGCGCAAGTTTCTGCTTCTTTGCCTCTTTTCTGCAGAAATTCTGCTGATTCACCTCTTTTCTGCAAAATTTTCAGCCTTTTCACCTCTTATCAGCACAATTGTCAGCAGCTTCTGCTCATTTCAGTAGAATTGTCCGTCTCTCCACCTCTTCTTTGTAAGAATGACTTTGGCTCAGTGAAATGAATAGCCGCCTTTGAGCAGAAATTCTGCTGATTCATCTCTTTTCAGCGCAACTTATTGCTTCTTTACCTCTTTTCTGCAGAAATTCTGCTGATTCACCTCTTTTCTGCAAAATTTACAGCCTTTTCACTTCTTCTCAGCACAATTCTCAGCAGCTTCTGCTCATTTAGCAAAATTGTCAGTTTCTCCATCTCTTCTTTTTGAGAGAAAGAGTTTGGTTCAGTGAGATGAGCAGCTGCCTTGAGACGAGAACGGCCAGGTTCAAATCCCGGTCATGGCAAAACCTGTTTTTAGTTTTCTCTTTTGTTCTGCCTCTTTTCTGCAGAAATTCTGCTGATTCACCTCTTTTCTGCAAAATTTACAGCCTTTTCACCTCTTCTCAGCACAATTCTCAGCAGTTTCTGCTCATTTCACCATAGTTGTCAGTCTCTCCATCTCTTTCCTTGTGAGAGTGAGTTTGGCTCAGTGAGATAAATAGCCGCCTTAAGCCCAGGAGGGCCACGTTCGAATCCTGCTCAGGGTGACAATTTTTTTTTCACCACCATATAACTTTTTGCAACTTTTCGTCTTTTTCAGCTTTTCAGCAGACAGCTTCAGCGTTAAGGCATCCACACAGCATTTTCGCAGGAAATGCAAATTTTTCTAGTTGTGTGGATGCTTTAAGCATCCACACTATTGAGTTCCTGTTTCTCTTTATTCTTTATACTTTATTCTTCAAGTTGCTCCGTTCTTTGCCGCTTAACTACTTTTTCAGTTTTCAGCCGATTTTCTCCGTTCAAACTCTAAACTGTTCTGCTCTTTCTGCTAATTCCTGCTATGACTTTTGGTGTTTATTACTGTTATACTGTTTAAAATATTACACTTTTTTCCTTTAATTTGTCCCATTGAAATGAATGGGGAACTTCCACAATTCTGTGCAATTAACTCAGAGTGAGTGCTGGTCCGTTCTGAATTTTCTCTTCATGTCTAAACAACTTCTTGCTGCTCACTCAATTTCCACTCAATCCCCACAAATTATACATCAAAACGTAGGTATTTTTGCTGGCTTTCAGACAATGTCACTATCTTTATTGTGAGGTTTACCGTTTTTTCGCAATTTGCCTCGGAGTGACACAAGGTCTCAATACTCCCCATTCAAAGTCTATGGGGAGGTTTTGAAATTCAGAGCTGAAATTCTGTAACGGGAGGCATTTTAAAATCGCCATATCTCTTTAACAAAGCAAAGTTAGGACATGAGGCTTGTGCCAATATATCTTCAGACACTGCTGACACTCACAGTGGAAGCAGTTTTTACAATTATCTTACCGTTGAGCAATGAATTACGTTTGTTTGAGGGGTGGAAATCTGTCCTTCTCTCAGTCTTCAAACTCTGGAAATGAAGCCGTTTCTTCTCTCGTCATATCTCCGCGACGGAGGTAGAACGAGCTATGAAAATCGCAGTCAAAATACACCAAAGTCCGCTGATTCACCCAGTACAAGAATTATGCTGCTAGCCCTCCTAGTTTTTGAGTTACACGACGTTTTGTAACTCCAAAAACGGCGTTTTTCGCCTCTCACCGCGATCTATTTTCTGACTGCCCAAGTATCTGTCTTTCAGACCGCCGCCCCTTTCCAGGTGGCGCAATTGGTAATGACACGGCTCTGCAGCTCAAAGGTCGTGGGTTCAATCCCACCTTGGTCCACGTTTTTTTTTTTCACTACAAATTTATACACTATCACAGACCTGTAATTTATATTGCTAATTTATTACAATTCTGCAAAGTTTTATGATTTTAGCAGCTTTTCTAATATGGACCTCAGATTCTTGTTAACGCCCATGGCAGAAACAAGTACACAGCCTGATGAAGCAGACTGAGGCAGTACCTCTGATTGGTGAATTTGAGCAGAACCAGGTTGTTCTTTCATTTCATTTCTTTATTTATTTCACACATGGTTCAACAGTGTTTCTTTTTCTACATACAGAACCTTCTGCCTCTTTTCAGCACAAATTCTGCTCATTCACCTCATCTCTTGTGTTGGAGTGCCCTCTCGTGGCGCCTTTTGGGTAGTGCCTTAGTAAACGTGAACACTGCAAAGAAGTGGTATCAGACTGGTTTGTAGTGGAGGAATTTGTTGCCAGTTTCTTTCATCTTTAATCCGTATTCATGTTGTAATGTAGTAGTACCACAATATGGCAGAAACACTATGTTTTGGCACAAATACTTTGATTTGGTATACTTTAGCTTCTTCACCCTGTAGGCAAAATTTTCATTTTTTCCCCTTTTCAGCACAAATTCCAGCTTTTTGGCTGTTTTCAGAAAAACAAAACTCTTTTCAGCAGAAACTCTGCTGATTCATCTCTTTCAGCGCAACTTATTGCTTCTTTAGCTCTTTTCTGCAGAAATTCTGCTGATTCACCTCTTTTCTGCAAAATGTTCAGCCTTTTCACCTCTTATCAGCACAAATCTCAGCTGTTTTCAGAAAAACTCTTTTGAGCAGAAATTCTGCTGATTCATCTCTTTTCAGCGCAACTTATTGCTTCTTTACCTCTTTTCTGTAGAAATTCTGCTGATTCACCTCTTTTCTGCAAAATGTTCAGCCTTTTCACCTCTTATCAGCACAAATCTCAGCTGTTTTCAGAAAAAAAACTCTTTTCTGCAGAAATTCTGCTGATTCACCTCTTTTCTGCAAAATTTTCAGCCTTTTCACTTCTCAGCACAGTTCTCAGCAGCTTCTGCTCATTTAGCAAAATTGTCAGTTGCTCCATCTCTTGTTTTTGTGAGAATGGCTTTGGTTCAGTGAGATGAGCAGCTCCCTTGAGACCAGAAGGGTCAGGTTCAAATCCTGATCATGGCAGAACCTGTTTTCAGTTTTCTCTTTTGTTCTGCCTCTTTTCTGCAGAAATTCTGCTGATTTACCTCTTTTCTGCAAAATTTTCAGCCTTTTCACCTCTTCTCAGCACAATTCTCAGCAGCTTCTGCTCATTTTAGCAGAATTGTTGGTCTCTCCTCCTCTTTTCTGAGAGAGTGAGTTTAGCTCAGTGAGATGAGCAGCTGCCTTGAGACGAACAGGGCCAGGTTCGAATCCTGCTCAGGGCAACATGTTTTTTTTTCACCACCATGCAACTTTTTGCAACTTTTCATCTTTTTCAGCTTTTCAGCAGACAGCTTCAGCGTTAAGGCATCCACACAGCATTTTCGCAGGAAATGCAAATTTTTCTAGTTATTCTTCAAGTTGCTTCCGTCCGTTTTTTGCCGTCTATCTACTGCCTCAGTTCTCAGCCGATTTTCTCCGTTCAAACTCTATACTGTTCTGCTCTTTCTGCTAATGTTTGCTATGACTTTTGGTGTTTATTACTGTTATACTTTTTAAAATATTACACTTTTTTTTAATTTAATTTGTCCCATTGAAATGAATGGAAAACTTCCACAATTCTGCTAAAACTTGCTTGTTTTTGAAACTTAACTACTTTGTCATACTTTCACCTAGAAACTCCATTCAAACTTTAAAATGTTCTCAGACTATTGGGCTACTCCTGAATGATTCAGCTTTTTCAGATCTTCTACCTTTTTAATTTTATACCTCTTTAAGTTTTCAGTTGCAAAATTGTGATTTTTCAGAAAATACATGCGTTGCTATGGTTGCTATGCAATTAACTCAGAGTGAGCACTCGTCCTTTCTGAATTTTCTCTTCATGTCTGAACAACTTCTTGCTACTCGCTGAATTTCCACTCAACCCCCACAAATTATACATCAAAACGTAGGTATTTTTGTTGGCTTTCAGAAAATTTCACTATCATTGTTGTGGGACTTATAGATTTTTTGCAAATCTCCTCAGAGTAACATAAAGTCTCAAAACTCTCCATAGAAACTCAATGGAGAGTTTCTTCAAAATCAGCGCTGGAATTCTCTAATGAGAGGCATTTTCAAATCGTCATATCTCCTTAACGAAACAAAGTTGAGACATGACGCTTGTGCAAATATATCTTCAGACACTCCTGATGCTCACAATTCAAGAAGTTTTTTCTCACCTATTACCGTTCTGAGATGAGTTACACTTGTTTGAGGGTAGGAAATTCGTCATTCGCTCAGATCTGTTCAGATTTCAAACTCTGGAAATTAGGCACTTTTTTCTCTCGTCATATCTTTTTTTTGGATTTCCACAGAGACCTGAAAATTCCCATGACTGTTCACCAAAGCCTGCTGTTTCTTACGGTGAAAAAATGATTTTGATGCTCCATATAGATTTAGAGTTACAAAACGTTGTTTGAGGGCAAGTCAAGGCAGTTTTGCTTTGCCTCTACTCAGTTACAGTGTGTTACAAGTCATATATCTTCAATAATTTATATTTTATCTCTGAATTATGAAGACCTGCAGATTCCCCCATCTCTTCTGAACAAAACGGTGTCAGAATGACCGTTCTAGCTCCTACGGTTAGGAAATTATGGCCATTTGTTCGAGGGGAATCCTTAATGTGCGAAATACACTGAAGAAAACCCATACCTCTCTCTGTGTCTGTGTGTGTAAGTGCTGATTACAGCAGGTGCAGCCAATTTAGCTGACCTAGATATACCAAGCCCAGACTCTTAACAGCCCCTGTACACTTTGCTCTCTGTGTATGTGTGTGTGTGTATCAATATCTCTCCCATGTTAAAGTATTACTCCTCCATAATAGTATTTGTGCTAAATCAAAGTACTTCTACTACATGTTAGTACTTCTGCTCAATCATAGTATTTCTGCTAAATCATAGTATTTTTGAAAAATCATGTTGTTTGTGCCAAATCATGGTTTTGGGGCAAAACCATAATATTTATTTCATGTTATAGTATTACTACTAAGTGGAGGAATGTGTGTTATGTTATAGTATATTTGCTGAATATAGTATATCTGCCAAATCATAGTATTTATCCCAAATCATAGTATTTATGCAAAATTACAGTATTTCTGCTAAAAAAGCAGAAATAGTACCTTTAGCAGAAATTTGTGTCAAAAGATATTATTTATGTTAAAACATAGTATTTCTGCTAAATCATAGTATTTCTGCCAAATCATAGTATTTGTACTTATTCATAGTACTTGTGCCAAATCATAGTATTTGTACCCAATCATAGTATTTCTGCAATATGATCGTATTTGTGCCAAATCATGTTATTTGTGCCCAGTTAAAATTTCTGTTATATTATAGTGTTACTACTAAGTCGTAGAATTTCTGTTATGTTATAGTATATCTGCTGATTATAGTATATGTGCCAAATCATAGTATTTATAGCAAATCATAGTATTACTGCCCAAACATAGTATTTCTGCCAAATTGTAGTATTTGTGCAAAAACATAGAATTTCTGCAAAATCATAGTATATCTGTTATGTTATAGTATTACTACTAAGGCATAGTATTCCTACCAAATCATAGTATTCCAAATCATAGTATTACTGCAATTCCATAGTATTTGAGCGAAATCGTAGTATTTGTGCAAAAACATACTATGTCTGCAAAATCACATTATATCTGCTAAGTTATAGTATTACTACTAAGGTATAGTATTTCAACCACATCATAGTATTCCTTCAAAATCATAATATCACTGCAATTTCATAGCATTTCAGCGAAATTGTAGTATTTGTGCAAAAACATAGAATTTCTGCAAAATCATAGTATATCTGTTATGTTATAGTATTACTACTAAGGCATAGTATTCCTACCAAATCATAGTATTCCAAATCATAGTATTACTGCAATTCCATAGTATTTGAGCGAAATCGTAGTATTTGTGAAAAAACATACTGTGTCTGCAAAATCACAGTATATCTGTTATGTTATAGTATTACTAATAAGGCATAGTATTTCTGCCAATAAGAGTATTTGTATTAAATCATAGTAGTTGTGCCAAATCACAGTATTTCAGCCACATTGTGCTAGTTGTGCAAAAACATAGACTGTCTGCAAAATCACAGTATATCTGTTATGTTATAGTATTATTACTAAGGCATAGTAATTCTACAAAATCATAGTATTCCTTCAAAATCATAGTATTTCTGCAATTTCATAGTATTTGAGCAAAATCGTAGAATTTTTTGCAAATCATATTATTCGAACCAAAACATTGTATTTGTACGAAGTCATAGTATTTCTTCTAAATCATTGTATTTCACCCAAATCTCAGTAGTTGTGCTAAAACCCAGTATTATTGCCAAATCATGGTATTTGTACTAAATCATAGTACTTGTGCCAAATCATAGTATTTCTGCCATATTGTGCTAGTTGTGGAAAAAAATAGACTGTCTGAAAAATCATAGTATATCTATTATGTTATAGCATTACTACTAAGTCATAGACTTTCTGTTTTGTTATAGTATATCTGCTGAATATAGTATATGTGCCAAATCATAGTATTTATAGCAAATCATAGTATTTGTGCTAAAACATAGTATACTGCCACATTATAGTATTTGTGTAAAACCAGAATGTCTGCAAAATCATCATATATCTGTGATGTTATAGTATTACTACTAATGCATAGTATTTCTGCAAAATCATAGTATTTTGCAGAAACCATGTACTTGGTAAATAATAGTATTTGTGCCAAATCGTAGTATTTGTGCCAAAACATTGTATTTGTACAAAGTCATAATATTTCTTCTAAATCATAGTATTTCAATCAAATCTCAGGAGTTGTGCTAAACGCAGTATTATTGCCAAATCATAGTATTTGTACTCAAACATATCAGTTCAACATTTTTAAATGCCTTCACAGTCTTGCCCTCGCCTTACCTCTCTGAGCTTCTTCATCTCCACACACCCTGTCGGTCTCTAAGGTCAGCTGACCAGCTGCTCCTGGAGGTACCGAGATCCAGGAGGAAGCTCAGAGGGGACAGGGCCTTCTCTATTGTGGCTCCAAAATTATGGAATAATTTGCCCATGCACATTAGAGAGGCCCCTTCACTGTCCACTTTTAAATCACGTCTTAAAACCCACTTTTATTCCTTGGCTTTTAACCTCAGTGGGACTTAGTTTCTCTTTTAATTGAAGTAGTTATTTAATTAATGATTTCACTCTTCTTTTATTTGGTTTTTACTTATATCTAATGTAATTTTATTTTACAGTTCTAATGTACAGCACTTTGTGTCAGCTGTGGTTGTTTTAAAGTGCTTTATAAATAAAGTTGATGATGATGATGATGAACTTATTTAACTCTTCTCAACAGCCCAACACCTCTTCTTCACCCCGTTTCAGCAGAATTGTGAGTGTTTTCACCCCTTTTCAGCACAAATCCCAGCTTTTCAGGTGTTTTCAACAGAAATCTCTTTTAGCAGACATTCTGCTGATTCACCTGTTTTCAGTGCAACGTTCTACTTCTTTACCTCTTTTCAGTAGAAATTCTGCTGATTCACCTATTTTAAGCAGAATTTTCAGCCTTTCACCTCTTATCAATACAAATCTCAGTATCTTCTGCTCATTTCAGAGGAAACCATTTCACCTCTTTTCAGTAGAAATTTGAACTTCTGTACCCCTTTGAAGCAGAATCTTTGCCTTTTCACCTCTTTTCAGCAAAAGTTTCTGTTTTTCACTTGTTTTCAGCATAATTTTTCAGTTTCTTTACCGCCATACAATTTTTGCAGCTTTTCATCTTTTTTCAGTCATTTTCAGCAGGCAACTTCAGCGTTAAGGCATCCACACAGCATTTTCAAGAGGAAATGCAAATTTTCTAGTTATTATTATTCTTCAGTTTCCGCCTGAAATTTTGCAGCGAATCTCGCCCGCAGTTTTGAGACAAGCTTCATATATGTGACCTCATTTTGTGCGGCTGGATCTGGAATGGTGTGCTATGACTTTTGGTGTTTATGTCTATTATAGTTTTTAAATATTAATATTTTAGTGAAAATTTTCCCGCCTCCTCTCTGCCTAACAGTTTTGACATTAGGGTTACATATGTTAGATCATTTTGTGCGGCTGGAGCTGGACTATTATGTCATG
Source organism: Oreochromis aureus (assembly GCF_013358895.1). Taxonomy (NCBI): domain Eukaryota; kingdom Metazoa; phylum Chordata; class Actinopteri; order Cichliformes; family Cichlidae; genus Oreochromis; species Oreochromis aureus. Next base: position 683,843 of record NW_024108868.1, read on the forward strand.
ACTTTTGGTGTTTATGACTTTTATAGTTTTTGAAATATTTAGATTTTAGTGCAAATTTAGGCCAATTCATCTTTTGGCGCCAAATAAACAGACTTCATTTGTGGTGTGTGGGCGCCATCTTTTGGTCCCATTGAAACAAATTTCAAACTTCATTTGTGGTGTGTTGGCTCTCTCTAGTGGTATGCCGGGAGTGGTACAGCCTGTCTACCCTTATTTGGATACCGTAATGATGACAATATCAATGGCGCGCACAGCCTCGCTGCTTTCAGGAACCATTGGAGGTTTTAAGGTTGCGCCAAACCATTGAATAGTTACGGTAAACACAATGGCTTCTATGCTTGGTGGAAAACTCCATATCCCACAATTCATAGCACACCTCTGCCGAGTTGCACAATGGCGGCCACCACTTCGTTTTATATGTCTTTTATTAGTGTTTCTAGGTCACAAAATCAACTTTTAAGATATTTTCAGGCGAGAATGTAGGTATGTAAACTTCAAATATCTGCTTGTTTTATCATATTAGCGACAGTGCTCTGACGACCTCGGTCCTGCCTGACAGCTAGCCGGCTACCTAGCTAGCTGCCGCGACTTGGCTGCAAATGCACAGCGAGGGACTCTCTCTCCTTTCACCTTCCCGGTCTCTCGCAAATGCTCGCACAGAATCGGAGTTACAGCTGGATGTGGAAAAAATAACTGAGTTGTTTGGTGGTGCTATAATGCGGAGCTACAACAGTGGGCAGCTATCCACGGTGTATGACAGAAAGGACATGCCGCGACTGCCGATCGACCGGTGTTTGCTAACGCGAGGTCAATCGTGGATCAGGGAAAGCGAAGGCAGGAGCGTGAGGTGCACTGAATTTCAGGTAAGAAGTTATGACCTGCACTCTATTTGGGTCAGATATAAACCGAGTTTAGGTGTAGTTTATTTAGCAACATTTCTCTTACGTGTTGCTGATAGTCGGCTAGCTAGCTAGCGCCGCTAGCTTTAGCCAGCTAGCGCTGCTAGCGACCCTTCGTGAAAAACCACCCAGGCTTGGCTGATAGTGAGGTGGCTAAAATTTGTTTCATCGCCCGATCGCTCGGCAAGGGTCTGTGTCTTAGCTGGACTTATTTTTCATTTATATGGGCCGATGATGCTGGTCGATGTGGAAAAAATAACTGAGTTGTTTGGTGGTGGAGCTACATCAGAGGGCAGCTATCCACCGGTGTGTGACAGAAAGGACATGCCGCGAACGAGACATACAAGGCGGTGAGGCTACTGCCGATTGACCGGTGTTTGCTAACGCGAGGTCAATCGTGGATCAGGGAAAGCGAAGGCAGGAGCGTGAGGTGAACTGAATTTCAGGTAAGAAGTTATGACCTGCACTCTATTTGGGTCAGATATAAACCGAGTTTAGGTGTAGTTTATTTTCATTGTGCTGACTTTTTCAATCACTTACAATAACTCGTACTGCGTGCTAGCTAGCACGACGGAGACGGAGTTTCTATACAGCTGTGTGCACGCTAAGTTACCGATGTTGCCGATGTTGAACTTTATGACAGCCTCCCCTGTCATTCTCTCGCCTGTTGAAACTTCAGTCATGAAACTGATCAATGATCGGCTTTTCTCTCTTGTTTGTTTATCGCTAAACAACAGCAGCACGTTTAAGCTTGATCAGCTGTTGTTAGAATTCATTTGCTTTTAATTTCTAGTATCAGCTGATGTTTGCTGCAGCCACAGCTGTAAAACGGCTGTTCCAAACCAGATGTCCTTACTGAATCATCAGAGCTGAACTGGTGATGGAGAAACAGGTTTACCCTTAGGTGACATGAATGAGTTGAAGGAAATTACGAACTGTTTCTGAGAGAGGAATATACACCAAGCTCCTTTTTTTGTGTAGCTGACAGCTGGTAACTGTGCAGGGGCGGATCTAGCAAAGCTTTTGCCAGGGGGCCAGGTAGGGCATTAACAGAGAAAGGTGGACACAAAGATATACTTTTCTTTCTTACTCTCATATAAAATATTTAGCTTTTATTAAATAGTTATCTGAATCTTACAACCAAAAGTTTGTATAATAATACACAAGATTGGCTGTAGACCATTGTTCATCATTCAGAACACTGTGTAAAAATAACAAAAACAAAAGTGAATGCAAAAGTGCATAAATATTTATTTTACGTGTTTGATGTGTGTGGCGGGCGTGGTCTGCAGTGCCGCTGCAGGGAGGTGGACCCACCTGAGCGGCACCTGCAATCACGCCTCTCGGGCGTAGTCTGTGCTCTCTCGGCTGTTTTTTGGGTGTGTGTTGGGCTGTGAGTTGAAAAGCTACAGCTGGCTGGATGGGTACACCAACCATGTGTGAAAAGTGGTCCATAACGTACTGGTTCAAAGCGTGTTCGTAAAAACATTGTCGTGTCTGCCGTGGTACAATGGAACTTCTGCTCATGAACCTGTGTGCACAGCGTCTGCAAATCGGGGCTGTACAAAGTCACTTCATCTTTACCCAAAACTGTAAACTGTCATCTGTGAGGCGCGAGCGGTGTTTGTTTTTACCATAATTCATGGTGGAGAATGGCTGCTCTTCTGAGTTTTGCTGTCTGTAGCTGTATGAATGGCAAACTACACTGATTAGCAGCGGCATAGGCACACTTAAAATTTCTTCTGAAATTTTCGCTTTCTAGTTATTCTTATTATGTGTGCCTATGCCAAGAGGCACACATATTACTATTCGTCGGATTTATTATTCTTATTATGTGTGCCTATGCCAAGAGGCACACATATTACTATTCGTCGGATTTATTATTCTTATTATTATGTGTGCCTATGCCAAGAGGCACACATATTACTATTCCTCGGATTTATTATTCTTATTATTATTATTATTATGTGTGCCTATGCCAAGAGGCACACATATTACTATTCGTCGGATTTATTATTATTATTATTATTCTTCAGTTTCCGCCTGAAATTTTGCAGCGAATCTCGCCCGCAGTTTTGAGACAAGCTTCATATATGTTACCTCATTTTGTGCGGCCGGATCTGGAATGGTGTGCTATGACTTTTGGTCTTTGTGAATTTTATAGTTTTTAAATATTAATATTTTAGTGAAAATTTTCCCGCTCCTCTGCCGAACAGTTTTGACATTAGGGTTACATATGTTAGATCATTTTGTGCGGCTGGAGCTGGACTATTATGTCATGACTTTTGGTGTTCATGACTTTTATAGTTTTTAAATATTAATATTTTAGTGCAAATTTAGGCCAATTCATCTTTTGGCGCCAAATAAACAGACTTCATTTGTGGTGTGTTGGCTCTCTAGTGGTATGCCGGGAGTGGTACAGCCTGTGTACCCTTATTTGGATTACCGTAATGATGACAATTTCAACGGTGCGCACAGCGTCGCTGCTTTCAGGAGCCATTGGAATTTTTAAGGTTGCGCAAATCATTCAAAAGTTACGGTAATGCTTGGTGGAAAACTCAATATCCCACAATTCATAGCACGCCTCTACAGAGTGAACAATGGCGGCCACCACTTCGTTTTATATGTCTTTTATTCGTGTTTCTAGGTCACAAAATAAGCTTGTAAGATATTTTCAGGCGAGAATGTAGGTGTGTAAACTTCAAATATCTGCTTGTTTTATCAAGACATCCCATATTTAGCGAAAGTGCTCTGACTACGTCGGTCCTGCCTGACAGCTAGCCGGCTACCTAGCTAGCTGCCGCGCTTGGCTGCAAATGGATAGCGAGGGACTCTCTGTCGTTTCACCTCCCTGGTCTCTCGCAAATGCTCGCATAGAATCGGAGTTACAGCTGGATGTGGAAAAAATAACTGAGTTGTTTGGTGGTGGAGCTACAACAGAGGGCAGCTACCCACCGGTGTGTGACAGAAAGGACATGCCGCGAACGAGACATATGAGGCCGGGCAGGCGATTGCTAACGCGTGGTCAATCATGGATCAGGGAAGCGAAGGCAGGAGCGTGAGGTGAACTGAATTTCAGGTAAGAAGTTATGAACTGCACTCTATTTGGGTCAGATATAAACAGAGTTTAGGTGTAGTTTATTTTCGTTGTGCTGACTTTTACAATCGTACTGCGTGCTAGCTAGCACGACGGAGTTTATATACAGCTGTGTGCGCTTAACTTACTGACGTTGGACTTTATTCATAATGGTTAGTTCGTGAGAGTTGCCGTACAAACGGAATCGTGCCACATTCAGAGAAAATATTACGATTTATTCTGTCGTTACGAAGCCTCCCTGTCATTCTCTGCCTGTTGCAACTTCAATCATGAAACTGATCAACGATCGACTTTTTCGCTCTTGTTTATCGCGCTAAACACAGCAGCACGTTTAAGCTTGATCAGCTGTTGTTAGAATTCATTTGCTTTTAATTTCTAGTATCAGCTGATGTTTGCTGGAGCCACAGCTGTAGAAGCGGCTGGTCGAAACCAGGAGATGACCTTACTGAATCATCAGAGCTGAACTGGTGATGGAGAAACAGGTTTACGTTTTTTTAGTGACATGAATGAGTTGAAGGAAGTTATGAACTGTTTCTGAGAGAAATAAACACCAAGCTCCTTTTTTTTATTTAGCTGGCAGCTGGTAACTGTGCAGGGGCGGATCTAGCAAAGCTTTTGCCAGGGGGCCAGGTAGGGCGTTAACAGAGAAAGGTGGACACAAAGATATACCTTTCTTTCTTACTCTCATACAGGGAGTGCAGAATTATTAGGCAAGTTGTATTTTGAGGAATAATTTTATTATTGAACAACAACCATGTTCTCAATGAACCCAAAAACACATTAATATCAAAGCTGAATGTTTTTGGAAGTAGTTTTAGTTTGTGTTTAGTTTTAGCTATTTTAGGGGATATCTGTGTGTGCAGGTGACTATTACTGTGCATAATTATTAGGCAACTTAACAAAAACAAATATATACCCATTTCAATGATTTATTTTACCAGTGAAACCAATATAACATCTCCACATTCACAAATATACATTTCTGACATTCAAAAACAAAACAAAGACAAATCAGCGACCAATATAGCCACCTTTCTTTTGCAAGGACGCTCAAAAGCCTGCCATCCATGGATTCTGTCAGTGTTTTGATCTGTTCACCATCAACATTGCATGCAGCAGCAACCACAGCCTCCCAGACACTGTTCAGAGAGTGTACTGTTTTCCTCCTTGTAAATCTCACATTTGATGATGGACCACAGGTTCTCAATGGGGTTCAGATCAGGTGAACAAGGAGGCCATGTCATTAGTTTTTCCTTCTTTTATACCCTTTCTTGCCAGCCACGCTGTGGAGTACTTGGACGCGTGTGATGGAGCATTGTCCTGCATGAAAATCATGTTTTTCTTGAAGGATGCAGACTTCTTCCTGTACCACTGCTTGAAGAAGGTGTCTTCCAGAAACTGGCAGTAGGACTGGGAGTTGAGCTTGACTCCATCCTCAACCCGAAAAGGCCCCACAAGCTCATCTTTGATGATACCAGCCCAAACCAGTACTCCACCTCCACCTTGCTGGCGTCTGAGTGGGACTGGAGCTCTCTGCCCTTTACCAATCCAGCCACGGGCCCATCCATCTGGCCCATCAAGACTCACTCTCATTTCATCAGTCCATAAAACCTTAGAAAAATCAGTCTTGAGATATTTCTTGGCCCAGTCTTGACGTTTCAGCTTGTGTGTCTTGTTCAGTGGTGGTCGTCTTTCAGCCTTTCTTACCTTGGCCATGTCTCTGAGTATTGCACACCTTGTGCTTTTGGGCACTCCAGTGATGTTGCAGCTCTGAAATATGGCCAAACTGGTGGCAAGTGGCATCTTGGCAGCTGCACGCTTGACTTTTCTCAGTTCATGGGCAGTTATTTTGCGCCTTGGTTTTTCCACACGCTTCTTGCGACCCTGTTGACTATTTTGAATGAAACGCTTGATTGTTCGATGATCACGCTTCAGAAGCTTTGCAATTTTAAGACTGCTGCATCCCTCTGCAAGATATCTCACTATTTTGACTTTTCTGAGCCTGTCAAGTCCTTCTTTTGACCCATTTTGCCAAAGGAAAGGAAGTTGCCTAATAATTATGCACACCTGATATAGGGTGTTGATATCATTAGACCACACCCTTCTCATTACAGAGATGCACATCACCTAATATGCTTAATTGGTAGTAGGCTTTCGAGCCTATACAGCTTGGAGTAAGACAACATGCATGAAGAGGATGATGTGGACAAAATACTGATTTGCCTAATAATTCTGCACTCCTGTAAACACCAAGCTCCTTTTTGTGTGTAGCTGACAGCTGGTAACTGTGCAGGGGCGGATCTAGCAAAGCTTTTGCCAGGGGCCAGGTAGGGCATTAACAGAGAAAGGTGGACATAAAGATATACTTTTCTTTCTTACTCTCATATAAAATATTTAGCTTTTATTAAATAGTTATCTGAATCTCACAACCAAAGTTTGTATAATAATACACAAGATTGGCTGTAGACCATTGTTCATAATTCAGAACACTGTGTAAAAATAACAAAAACAAAAAGTGAATGCATGTGTGAAAAGTGGTCTATAATGTAATGCTTCAAAGCGTGTTCATGCAAACATTGTCGGGTCTGCCGTGGTACAATGGGACTTCTGCTCATGAACCTGTGTGCACAGCGTCTGCAAATCGGCGCTGTAATGGTAACTTCATCTTTACACAAAACTGTAAGCTGTCATCTGTGAAGCGTGAGCGGTGTTTGTTTTACCATAGTTCATGGTGGAGAATGGCTGCTCTTCTGAGTTTTGCTCTCTGTAGCCGTATGAATGGCAACTACAGTGATTAGCAGCATAGGCACACATAAAATTTCTTCTGAAATTTTCGCTTTCTAGTTATTATGTGTGCCTATGCCAAGAGGCACACATATTACTATTCGTCGGTTATTATTCTTATTATTATTATTATTATTATTGTGTGGATGCCCTCAAAGGGCTTCCACACTATTGAGTTCCTGTTTCTCTTTATTCTTTATCTTTATACTTTATTCTTCTAGTTGCTCCAGTATTTACCGCTTAACTACTGCTTCAGTTTTCAGCCGATTTTCACCGCTTCAAACTCTAAACTGTTCTACTCTTTCTGCTAATGACTGCTATGACTTTTGGTGTTTATTACTATTATACTTTTTAAAATATTACACTTTTTTTTCCTTTAATTTGTCCCATTGAAATGAATGGAAAACTTCCACAATTCTGCTAAAACTTGCTTGTTTTTGAAACTTGACTACTTTGTCATACTTTCACCTAGAAACTCCATTCAAACTTTAAAATGTTCTCAAATTATTGGGCTATTCCTGTCTGATTCAGCTTTTTCAGATCTTCTACCGTTTTAATCTTATCTCTTTTAAGTTTTCAGTTGCAAAATTGTGATTTTTCAGAAAATACATGCGTTGCTATGGTTGCTATGCAATTAACTCAGAGTGAACGCAGGTCTGTTCTGAATTTTCTCTTCATGTCTGAACAACTTCTTGCTACTCGCTCAATTTCCACTCAACCCCACAAATTATACATCAAAACGTAGGTATTTTTGCTGGCTTTCAGAAAATGTCACTATCACTGTTGTGGAAGTTACAGATTTTTATCAAATCGCCTCAGAGCAACACAAAGTCTGAAAACTCTCCATAGAAAGTCAATGGAGAGTCTGTTCAAAATCAGCGCTGGGACTCTCTAATGAGAAGCATTTTCAAATCGTCATATCTCTTTAACAAAGCAAAGTTAGGACATGAGGCTTGTGCCAATATATCTTCAGACACTGCTGACACTCACAGTGGAAGCAGTTTTTACAATTATCTTACCGTTGAGCAATGAAATACGTTTGTTTGAGGGGTGGAAATCTGTCCTCCTCTCAGTTTTCAAAGTCCGAAAATGAAGCCGTTTCTTCTCTCGTCATATCTCCGCGATGGAGGTAGAACGAGCTATGAAAATCGCAGTCAAAGTACACCAAAGTCCGCTGATTCACCCAGTACAAGAATTATGCTGCTAGCCCTCCTAGTTTTTGAGTTACACGACGTTTTGTAACTCCAAAAAACGGCGTTTTTCGCCTCTCACCGCGATCTATTTCTGACTGGTTATCAATCTGGTTTTCAGGTACCCGCCCCCTTTCCAGGTGGCGCAATTGGTAATGACACGGGTCTGCAGCCCAAAGGTCCTGGGTTCAAATCCACCTTGGTCAATATTTTTTTTTTCACTTCAAATTTATACACTATCACAGACCTGTAATTTATATTGCTAATTTATTACAATTCTGCAAAGTTTTATGATTTTAGCAGCTTTTCTAATATGGACCTCAGATTCTTGTTAACGCTGCATGGCAGAAATACATACAAGTACACAGCCTGATGAAGCAGACAGAAGCAGTACCTCTGATTGGTGAAATTGAGCAGAACCAGGTTGTTCTGCCTCTTTTCAGCAGAAAGTTTGCGTTTTCACCTCTTATCAGCACAAATGTCAGCCACTTCTGATGTTTTTATCAGAATTTTCAGCTTTTTCACCTTTTTTCAGTTATGTGAGAACCAGTTTGGCTCAATGAGTAGCTGAAAATTTTCAGCCTGTTCTGCTCTTTCAGAAGAATTTCAGCTTTTTCACCTCTTTTCACAACAATTCAGCTTCTTCGGCCCCCCCTGCATATTTTTTCTCATCATATCTCTTGGTGGGACAAGAACTGCTTTGGCTCAGTGAGATGAGCAGCTACTGTGATTGCTTCTTTCCGTCTTTTCAGCAGAAATTCTGCTGATTTACCTCTTTTCAGCGCAATGTTCTTCTTCTTTCCATCTTTTCTGCAGAAATTCTGCTGATTCACCTCTTTTCTGCAAATTTTTCAGCTTTTCACATCTTCTCAGCACAAAACTCAGCAGCTTCTGCTCTTTTACCAAAATTGTCAGTTTATCCATCCCTTGTGTTTGTCGGAACAAGTTTAGTTCAGTGAGATGAGTAGCTTCCTTGAGACCAGAAGGGCCAGGTTCAATTCCTGATCATGGGATTTGAACACCTGTTTTCAGCACAAATCTCAACTTTTAGCTGTTTTAAGCAGAAACCTGTTTTACGAGAGAAACTTTTTAACTCAATTTCAGCTTTTTCACCCCTTTTCAGCAAAATTTTCAGTTTCCCAGCTTTTTCAGCTATTTTCAGCAAAAACATCTTTTCAGCAGAATTCTGAAAAGAGTTCTGCAGAACACTTTTCAGCAGAAATTCTGCTGATTGAACTGTTTTCAGCAGAATTTTCACCTCTTTTCAGCCCAAATTCTGCTTGTTCACCTCTTCTGCAAAATTTTCAGGCTTTTTTACCTCTTATTAGCACAAATCTCAGCTGTTTTCAGGAAAAACTCTTTTAAGCAGAAATTCTGCTGATTCATCTCTTTTCAGCGCAACTTTCTGCTTCTTAAACTCTTTTGAGCAGAAATTCTGCTGATTCATCTCTTTTCAGCGCAAGTTTTTGCTTCTTTACCTCTTTTCAGCAGAAATTCTGCTGATTCACCTCTTTTCTGCAAAATTTTCAGCCTTTTCTCCTCTTACCAGCACAATTCTCAGCAGCTTCTGCTCATTTCAGCAAAATAGTCAGTCTCTCCATCTCTTCTTTGTGAGAATGAGTTTGAGTAATTGAGAGTGACTTTGGCTTAGTGAGATGAGTAGCCGCCTTGAGACTAAAAGGGCCAGGTTCGAATCCTGCTCAAGGCAACTTTGTTCTTTCAGACCGCCGCCCCCTTTCCTGGTGGCGCAATCAGTAATGACACGGCTCTGCAGCCCAAAGGTCGTGGGTTCAATCCCACCTTGGTCCACGTTTTTTTTTTTCACTACAAATTTATACACTATCACAGACCTGTAATTTATATTGCTAATGTATTACAATTCTGCAAAGTTTTATGATTTTAGCAGCTTTTCTAATATGGACCTCAGATTCTTGTTAACGCTCCATGGCAGAAACAAGTACACAGCCTGATGAAGCAGACTGAGGCAGTACCTCTGATTGGTGAATTTGAGCAGAACCAGGTTGTTCTTTCATTTCATTTCATTATTTATTTCACACATGGTTCAACAGTGTTTCTTTTTCTACATACAGAACCTTCTGCCTCTTTTCAGCAGAAATTCTGCTCATTCACCTCATCTCTTGTGTTGGAGTGCCCTCTTGTGGCGCCTTTTGGGTAGTGCCTTAGTAAACGTGAACACTGCAAAGAAGTGGTATCAGACTGGTTTGTAGTGGAGGAATTTGTTGCCAGTTTCTTCATCTTTAATCCATATTCATGTTGTAATGTAGTAGTACCACAATATGGCAGAAACACTATCTTTTGGCACAAATACTTTGATTTAGTATACTTTAGCTTCTTCAGCTTCTTCACCCCTTTTCAGCAAAATTTTCATTTTTTCACCCCTTTCAGCACAAATTCCAGCTTTTTTGGCTGTTTTCAGAAAAAGACAACTCTTTTGAGGAGAAACTCTGCTGATTCATCTCTTTTCAGCGCAAGTTTCTGCTTCTTTGCCTCTTTTCTGCAGAAATTCTGCTGATTCACCTCTTTTCTGCAAAATTTTCAGCCTTTTCACCCCTTATCAGCACAATTGTCAGCAGCTTCTGCTCATTTCAGCAGAATTGTCCGTCTCTCCACCTCTTCTTTGTAAGAATGACTTTGGCTCAGGGAAATGAATAGCCGCCTTTGAGCAGAAATTCTGCTGATTCATCTCTTTTCAGCGCAGGTTATTGCTTCTTTACCTCTTTTCTGCAGAAATTCTGCTGATTTACCTCTTTTCTGCAAAATTTTCAGCCTTTTCACTTCTTCTCAGCACAATTCTCAGCAGCTTCTACTCATTTAGCAAAATTGTCAGTTTCTCCATCTCTTGTTTTTGTGAGAATGAGTTTGGTTTAGTGAGATGAGCAGCTGACTTGAGACCAAAAAGGCCAGGTTCAAATCCCAGTCATGGCACAACCTGTTTTCAGTTTTCTCTTTTGTTCTTTTGTTCTGCCTCTTTTCTGCAGAAATTCTGCTGATTTACCTCTTTTCTGCAAAATTTTCAGCCTTTTCACCTCTTCTCAGCACAATTCTCAGCAGCTTCTGCTCATTTCAGCAGAATTGTCGGTCTCTCCTCCTCTTTTTTGAGAGAATGAGTTTAGCTCAGTGAGATGAGTAGCTGCCTTGAGACCAGGAGGGCCAGGTTCGAATCCTGCTCAGGGCGACATGTTTTTTTTCACCACCATACAACTTTTTGCAAGTTTTCATCTTTTTCAGCTTTTCAGCAGACAGCTTCAGCGTTAAGGCATCCACACAGCATTTTCGCAGGAAATGCAAATTTTTCTAGGTATGTGTGCCTTTGCCAAGAGGCACACATATTACTATTCCTCGGATTTATTATTCTTATTATTATGTGTGCCTATGCCAAGAGGCACACATATTACTATTCGTCGGATTTATTATTGTGTGGATGCCCTAAAAGGGCTTCCACACTATTGAGTTCCTGTTTCTCTTTATTCTTTATTATACTTTATTCTGGTTGCTTCCGTACGTTTTTTGCCGCTTAACTACTCCCTCAGTTTTCATGCTATTTTCACCGTTCAAACTTTGAAAAATTCTGCTCTTTCTGCTAATGTAGGCTATGACTTTTGGTGCTCATAACTTCTATACTTTTTGAGATATTGAATTTTTTATGCAATATTTTTTGCCCATTTCTGCCATATTATCAGTGGTGTCACTGATTTTCTTTGCCGAGATGACCTGAGTTTTAGCTCAGTGAGATGAGCAGCCGTTCTCAGACTGGGAGGCCCGGGTTCAAATCCCACTTATGGCAACATTTCTGTCAGTTAACAATTAAACTTTTTAAACTCAATTTCAGCTTTTTCACCCCTTTTCAGCAAAATTTTCAGTTTTTTCACCACTTTTCAGCACAAATCCCAGCTTTTTCTGCTGTTTTCAGCAAAAACATCTTTTCAGCAGAATTCTGAAAAGAGTTCTGCAGAACTCTTTTCAGCAGAAATTCTGCTGATTGAACTCTTTTCAGCAGAATTTTCACCTCTTTTAAGGCCAAATTCTGCTTATTCACCTCTTCTGCAAAATTTTCAGCCTTTACATCTCTTATTAGCACAAATCTCAGTTGTTTTCAGAAAAAACACTTTTGAGCAAAAAATTCTGCTGATTCATGTGTTTTCAGCGCAACTTTCTGCTTCTTTACCTCTTTTCAGCAGAAATTCTGCTGATTCACCTCTTTTCTGCAAAATTTTCAGCCCTTTCACCTCTTATCAGCACAATTCTCAGCAGCTTCTGCTCATTTCAGCAGAATTGTCCCTCTCTCCACCTCTTCTTTGTCAGAGTGAGTTTAGCTCAGTGAGATGAGTGGCTTCCTTGAGACCAGGAGGGCCAGGTTCAAATCCTGCTCACGGCAATGTTTTTTTTTTTTTCACCACCATACAACTTTTTGCAACTTTTCATCTTTTTCAGCTTTTCAGCAGACAGCTTCAGCAATAAGGCATCCACACAGCATTTTCGCAGGAAATGCAAATTTTTCTAGTTATTATTATTATTTTCCTTTTTCCGCCTGAAATTTTGCAGCGTATCTCGACCCGCAGTTTTGAGACAAGCTTCATATATGTTACCTCATTTTGTGCGGCTGGATCTGGAATGGTGTGCTATGACTTTTGGTGTTTATGAGTATTATAGTTTTTAAATATTAATATTTTTCTGAAAATTTTCCCACGCTCCTCTGCCAAACAGTTTTGACAATAGGGTTACATATGTTACATCATTTTGTGCGGCTCGAGCTGGACTAGTATGGTACGACTTTTGGTGTTTATGATTTTATAGTTTTTGAAATATTTAGATTTTAGTGCAAATTTGGGCCAATTTCTAGCCTCCTGAGAAAGATTCTACTTTTGGCCCCATAGAAACAGACTTCATTTGTGGTGTCTTGGCTCTCTCTAGTGGTATACCGGGTAGTACAGCCGAAAAGATTTATCCTTGTGTTGAAAACTCCATATCCCACAATTCATAGCACGCCTCTACAGAGTGAACAATGGCGGCCACCACTTCGTTTTATATGTCTTTTATTCGTGTTTCTAGGTCACAAACTAAACTTTTAAGACATTTTCAGGCGAGAATATAGGTGTGTAAACTTCAAATATCTGCTCGTTTTATCAAGACATCCCATATTAGCAAGAGTAGTCTTATGTGTTGCTGATAGCCAGCCAGCTAGCTAGAGGCCTCTACCGAGTCAAACAATGGCGGCCACCACTTCGTTTTCTATGTCTTTTATTCGTGTTTCTAGGTCACAAACTAAACTTTTAAGACATTTTCAGGCGAGAATATAGGTGTGTAAACTTCAAATATCTGCTCGTTTATCAAGACATCCCATATTAGCAAGAGTTGTCTTATGTGTTGCTGATAGCCAGTCGGCTAGCATAGCGCCGCTAGCATAGCGCCCGCTAGCATAGCTAGCTAGCGCTGCTAGCGACCTCAAAAAGCACCTAGGCTGGGCTTATAGTGACGCTGCTAAAATTTGTTGCAACACCCGATCGCCGCCAAGTCTGTGTTTTAGCTGGACTCATTTTTCGCTTATATGGGCCGATGATGCTGGTCGATGTGGAAAAAATAACTGAGTTGTTTGGTGGTGGAGCTAGCGGAGCTACAACAGAGGGCAGCTATCCACCGTGTGTGACAGAAAGGACATGCCGCGAACCACACATAGGAGGTGGGGCAGGCCACCGCCGATCGACCGGTGGTTGCTAACCTGGAGGTCAATCGTGAATCAGGGAAAGCGAAGGTGGTTGCTAACCTGGAGGTCAATCGTGGATCAGGGAAAGCGAAGGCAGGAGCTGAGGGTGAACTGAATTTCAGGTAAGAAGTTATGAACTGCACTCTATTTGGGTCAGATATAAACAGAGTTTAGGTGTAGTTTATTTTCGTTGTGCTGACCTTTTACAATCGTACTGCATGCTAGCTAGCACGACAGCTGTGTGCGCGGTAAGTTACTGATGTTGAACTTTATTATATTCATAAGGGTTGGTTCGTCAGAGTTGCCGTACAAACGGAATCGTCCCCACATTCAGAGAAAACATTACGATTTATTCTGTCGTTACTGAAGCCTCCCCTGTCATTCTCTCGCCAGTTGCAACTTCACTCATGAAACTGATCAACGATCGGCTTTTCGCTCTTGTTTATCGCGCTAAAGAACAGCAGCACGTTTAAGCTTGATCAGCTGTTGTTAGAATTAATTTGATTTTAATTTCTAGTATCAGCTGATGTTTTCTGGAGCCACAGCTGAAAAAAGGGAAGTTATGAACTGTTTTTAAGAGACAAATACAGGAGTGCAGAATTATTAGGCAAATTGTATTTTTGAGGAATAATTTTATTACTGAACAACAACCATGTTCTCAATGAACCCAAAAAACTCATTAATATCAAAGCTGAATGTTTTTGGAAGTAGTTTTTAGTTTTAGCTATTTTAGGGGGATATCTGTGTGTGCAAGTGACTATTACTGTGCATAATTATTAGGCAGCTTAACAAAAAACAAATATATACCCATTTCAATTATTTATTTTTACCAGTGAAACCAATAAAACATCTCCACATTCACAAATATACATTTCTGACATTCAAAAACAAAGCAAAAACAAATCAGCGACCAATATAGCCACCTTTCTTTGGAAGGACACTCAAAAGCCTGCCATCCATGGATTCTGTCAGTGTTTTGTTCACCATCAACATTGCGTGCAGCAGCAACCACAGCCTCCCAGACACTGTTCAGAGAGGTGTACTGTTTTCCTCCTTGTAAATCTCACATTTGATGATGGACCACAGGTTCTCAATGGGGTTCAGATCAGGTGAACAAGGAGGCCATGTCATTAGTTTTTCTTCTTTTATACCCTTTCTTGCCAGCCACGCTGTGGAGTACTTGGACGCGTGTGATGGAGCATTGTCCTGCATGAAAATCATGTTTTTCTTGAAGGATGCAGACTTCTTCCTGTACCACTGCTTGAAGGTGTCTTCCAGAAACTGGCAGTAGGACTGGGAGTTGAGCTTGACTCCATCCTCAACCCGAAAAAGGCCCCACAAGCTCATCTTTGATGATACCAGCCCAAACCAGTACTCCACCTCCACCTTGCTGGCGCCTGAGTCGGACTGGAGCTCTCTGCCCTTTACCAGTCCAGCCACGGGCCCATCCATCTGGCCCATCAAGACTCACTCTCATTTCATCGGTCCATAAAACCTTAGAAAAATCAGTCTTGAGATATTTCTTGGCCCAGTCTTGACGTTTCAGCTTGTGTGTCTTGTTCAGTGGTGGTCGTCTTTCAGCCTTTCTTACCTTGGCCATGTCTCTGAGTATTGCACACCTTGTGCTTTTGGGCTCTCCAGTGATGTTGCAGCTCTGAAATATGGCCAAACTGGTGGCAAGTGGCATCTTGGCAGCTGCACGCTTGACTTTTCTCAGTTCATGGGCAGTTATTTTGCGCCTTGGTTTTTCCACACGCTTCTTGCGACCCTGTTGACTATTTTGAATGAAACGCTTGATTGTTCGATGATCACGCTTCAGAAGCTTTGCAATTTTAAGACTGCTGCATCCCTCTGCAAGATATCTCACTATTTTTGACTTTTCTGAGCCTGTCAAGTCCTTCTTTTGACCCATTTTGCCAAAGGAAAGGAAGTTGCCTAATAATTATGCACACCTGATATAGGGTGTTGATGTCATTAGACCACACCCCTTCTCATTACAGAGATGCACATCACCTAATATGCTTAATTGGTAGTAGGCTTTCGAGCCTATACAGCTTGGAGTAAGACAACATGCATGAAGAGGATGATGTGGACAAAATACTCATTTGCCTAATAATTCTGCACTCCTGTATAAAATATTTAGCTTTTATTAAATAGTTATCTGAATCTTACAACCAAAGTTTGTATAATAATACACAAGATTGGCTGTAGGCCATTGTTCATCATTCAGAACACTGTGTAAAATAACAAAAACAAAAGTGAATGCACAGCCGGCTGTGTGGGTAAACCAACCATGTGTGAAAAGTGGTCCATAACGTAATGCTTCAAAGCGTGTTCATGCAAACATTGTCAGGTCTGCCGTGGTACAATGGGACTTCTGCTCATGAACCTGTGTGCACAGCGCCTGCAAATCGGCGCTGTAATGGCAAACTTCATCTTTACACAAAACTGTAAGCTGTCATCTGTGAAGCTTGAGCGGTGTTTGTTTTTACCATAGTTCATGGTGGAGAATGGCTGCTCTTCTGAGAGTTTTGCTCTCTGTTGCCGTATGAATGGGAAACTACAGTGATTAGCAGCGGCATAGGCACACATAAAATTTCTTCTGAAATTTTCGCTTTCTAGTTATGTGTGCCTATGCCAAGAGGCACACATATTACTATTCGTCGGTTTATTATTATTATTATTATTATTCTCCAGTTTCCGCCTGAAATTTTGCAGCGAATCTCGCCCGCAGTTTTGAGACAAGCTTCATATATGTTACCTCATTTTGTGCGGCGGATCTGGAATGGTGTGCTATGACTTTTGGTGTTTATGAATGTTATAGTTTTTAAAATATTAATATTTTAGTGAAAATTTTCCCGCGCTCCTCTGCCAAACAGTTTTGACATTAGGGTTACATATGTTAGATCATTTTGTGCGGCTGGAGCTGGACTATTATGTCATGACTTTTGGTGTTTATGACTTTTATAGTTTTTGAAATATTTAGATTTTAGTGCAAATTTAGGCCAATTCATCTTTTGGCGCCAAATAAACAGACTTCATTTGTGGTGTGTTGGCGCCATCTTTTGGTCCCATTGAAACAAATTTCAAACTTCATTTGTGGTGTGTTGGCTCTCTCTAGTGGTATGCCGGGAGTGGTACAGCCTGTCTACCCTTATTTGGATACCGTAATGATGACAATATCAATGGCGCGCACAGCCTCGCTGCTTTCAGGAACCATTGAGGTTTTAAGGTTGCGCGAACCATTGAATACTTACGGTAAACACAATGGCTTCTATGCTTGGTGGAAAACTCCATATCCCACAATTCATAGCACACCTCTGCCGAGTTAAACAATGGCGGCCACCACTTCGTTTTATATGTCTTTTATTAGTGTTTCTAGGTCACAAAATAAACTTTTAAGATATTTTCAGGCGAGAATGTAGGTGTGTAAACTTCAAATATCTGCTTGTTTTATCATATTAGCGACAGTGCTCTGACGAGGTCGGTCCTGCCTGACAGCTAGCCGGCTACCTAGCTAGCTGCCGCGCTTGGCTGCAAATGCACAGCGAGGGACTCTCTCTCTCTCTTTCACCTCCCGGTCTCTCGCAAATGCTCGCACAGAATCGGAGTTACAGCTGGATGTGGAAAAAATAACTGAGTTGTTTGGTGGTGCTATAATGCGGAGCTACAACAGTGGGCAGCTATCCACCGTGTATGACAGAAAGGACATGCCGCGACCGCAGATCGACCGGTGTTTGCTAACGCGAGGTCAATCGTGGATCAGGGAAAGCGAAGGCAGGAGCGTGAGGTGAACTGAATTTCAGGTAAGAAGTTATGACCTGCACTCTATTTGGGTCAGATATAAACCGAGTTTAGGTGTAGTTTATTTAGCAGCAGTTCTCTTATGTGTTGCTGATAGTCGGCTAGCTAGCTAGCGCCGCTAGCATAGTTAGCTAGCGCTGCTAGCGACCTTCGTGAAAAACCACCCAGGCTTGGCTGATAGTGAGGTGGCTAAAATTTGTTTCATCGCCCGATCGCCGGCAAGGGTCTGTGTCTTAGCTGGTGTCTAAACCAAGTTTAGGTGTAGTTTGTTTTCATTGTGCTGACTTTTTACAATCGTACTGCGTGCTAGCTAGCACGACGGGAGTTTGTATACAGCTGTGTGCGCGCTAAGTTACTGAAGTTGGACTTTATTTTATTCACAAGGGTTGGTTCATAGAGTTGCCGTACAAACGGAATCGTGCCACATTCAGAGAAAATATTACGATTTATTCTGTCGCTACGAAGCCTCCCTGTCATTCTCTGCCTGTTGCAACTTCAATCATGAAACTGATCAATGATAGGCTTTTTCGCTCTTGTTTGTTTATCGCCTAAACAACAGCTGCACGTTTAAGCTTGATCAGCTGTTGTTAGAATTCATTTGCTTCTAATTTCTAGTATCAGCTGATGTCGATGTGGAAAAAATAACTGAGTTGTTTGGTGGTGGAGCTACAACAGAGGGCAGCTATCCACCGTGTGTGACAGAAAGGACATGCCGCGAACGAGACATAAAAAGGCGGTGAGGCTACCGCCGATCGACCGGTGTTTGCTAACGCGGAGGTCAATCGTGGATCAGGAAAGCGAAGGCAGGAGCAACAGCAGCACGTTTAAGCTTGATCAGCTGTTGTTAGAATTCTTTTGATTTTAATTTCTAGTATCAGCTGATGTTTGCTGGAGCATGAAGATGAAATCAGGAGATGTCCTTACTGAATCATCAGAGCTGAACTGGTGATGGAGAAACAGGTTTACACTTTAGGTGACATGAATGAGTTGAAGGAAGTTATGAGTTGTTTTTGTGTAGCTGACAGCTGGTAACTGTGCAGGGGCGGATCTAGCAAAGCTTTTGCCGGGGGGCAGCTAGGGCATTAACATAGAAAGGTGGACACAAAGATATACTTTTCTTTCTTACTCTCATATAAAATATTTAGCTTTTATTAAATAGTTATCTGAATCTCACAACCAAAGTTTGTATAATAATACACAAGATTGGCTGTAGACCATTGTTCATAATTCAGAACACTGTGTAAAAATAACAAAAACAAAAAGTGAATGCATGTGTGAAAAGTGGTCCATAATGTAATGCTTCAAAGCGTGTTCATGCAAACATTGTCGGGTCTGCCGTGGTACAATGGGACTTCTGCTCATGAACCTGTGTGCACAGCGTCTGCAAATCGGCGCTGTACAAAGTAACTTCATCTTTACACAAAACTGTAAGCTGTCATCTGTGAAGCGTGAGCGGTGTTTGTTTTTACCATAGTTCATGGTGGAGAATGGCTGCTCTTCTGAGTTTTGCTCTCTGTAGCCGTATGAATGGCAACTACAGTGATTAGCAGCGGCATAGGCACACATAAAATTTCTTCTGAAATTTTCGCTTTCTAGTTATTATTATTATTTTCCTTTTTCCGCCTGAAATTTTGCAGCGTATCTCGACCCGCAGTTTTGAGACAAGCTTCATATATGTTACCTCATTTTGTGCGGCTGGATCTGGAATGGTGTGCTATGACTTTTGGTGTTTATGAGTATTATAGTTTTTTAAATATTAATATTTTTCTGAAAATTTTCCCGCGCTCCTCTGCCAAACAGTTTTGACAATAGGGTTACATATGTTACATCATTTTGTGCGGCTCGAGCTGGACTAGTATGGTACGACTTTTGGTGTTTATGATTTTTATAGTTTTTGAAATATTTAGATTTTAGTGCAAATTTGGGCCAATTTCTAGCCTCCTGAGAAAGATTCTACTTTTGGCCCCATAGAAACAGACTTCATTTGTGGTGTCTTGGCTCTCTCTAGTGGTATACCGGGAGTAGTACAGCCGAAAAGATTTATCCTTGTGTTGAAAACTCCATATCCCACAATTCATAGCACGCCTCTACAGAGTGAACAATGGCGGGCACCACTTCGCTTTTATATGTCTTTATTCGTGTTTCTAGGTCACAAACTAAACTTTTAAGACATTTTCAGGCGAGAATATAGGTGTGTAAACTTCAAATATCTGCTCGTTTTATCAAGACATCCCATATTAGCAAGAGTTGTCTTATGTGTTGCTGATAGCCAGCCAGCTAGCTAGAGGCCTCTACCGAGTCAAACAATGGCGGCCACCACTTCGTTTTCTATGTCTTTTATTCGTGTTTCTAGGTCACAAACTAAACTTTTAAGACATTTTCAGGCGAGAATATAGGTGTGTAAACTTCAAATATCTGCTCGTTTTATCAAGACATCCCATATTAGCAAGAGTTGTCTTATGTGTTGCTGATAGCCAGTCAAGCTAGCTAGCGCCGCTAGCATAGCTAGCTAGCGCTGCTAGCGACCCTCAAAGCACCCAGGCTGGGCTTATAGTGACGCCGCTAAAATTTGTTGCAACACCCGATCGCCGCCAAGTCTGTGTTTTAGCTGGACTCATTTTTCGCTTATATGGGCCGATGATGCTGGTCGATGTGGAAAAATAACTGAGTTGTTTGGTGGTGGAGCTAGCCGGAGCTACAACAGAGGGCAGCTATCCACCGTGTGTGACAGAAAGGACATGCCGCGAACCACACATAGGAGGTGGGGCAGGCCACCGCCGATCGACCGGTGGTTGCTAACCTGGAGGTCAATCGTGGATCAGGGAAAGCGAAGGTGGTTGCTAACCTGGAGGTCAATCGTGGATCAGGGAAAGCGAAGGCAGGAGCTGAGGGGTGAACTGAATTTCAGGTAAGAAGTTATGAACTGCACTCTATTTGGGTCAGATATAAACAGAGTTTAGGTGTAGTTTATTTTCGTTGTGCTGACCTTTTACAATCGTACTGCATGCTAGCTAGCACGACAGCTGTGTGCTTGCGTAAGTTACTGATGTTGAACTTTATTATATTCATAAGGGTTGGTTCGTCAGAGTTGCCGTACAAACGGAATCGTCCCACATTCAGAGAAAACATTACGATTTATTCTGTCGTTACTGAAGCCTCCCCTGTCATTCTCTGCCTGTTGCAACTTCACTCATGAAACTGATCAACGATCGGCTTTTTCGCTCTTGTTTATCGCGCTAAAGAACAGCAGCACGTTTAAGCTTGATCAGCTGTTGTTAGAATTAATTTGATTTTAATTTCTAGTATCAGCTGATGTTTTCTGGAGCCACAGCTGAAAAAAGGAAGTTATGAACTGTTTTTAAGAGACAAATACAGGGAGTGCAGAATTATTAGGCAAGTTGTATTTTTGAGGAATAATTTTATTATTGAACAACAACCATGTTCTCAATGAACCCAAAAACTCATTAATATCAAAGCTGAATGTTTTTGGAAGTAGTTTTAGTTTGTTTTAGTTTTAGCTATTTTAGGGGATATCTGTGTGTGCAAGTGACTATTACTGTGCATAATTATTAGGCAACTTAACAAAAACAAATATATACCCATTTCAATTATTTATTTTTACCAGTGAAACCAATATAACATCTCCACATTCACAAATATACATTTCTGACATTCAAAAACAAAACAAAAACAAATCAGCGACCAATATAGCCACCTTTCTTTGAAGGACACTCAAAAGCCTGCCATCCATGGATTCTGTCAGTGTTTTGATCTGTTCACCATCAACATTGCGTGCAGCAGCAACCACAGCCTCCCAGACACTGTTCAGAGAGGTGTACTGTTTTCCCTCCTTGTAAATCTCACATTTGATGATGGACCACAGGTTCTCAATGGGGTTGAGATCAGGTGAACAAGGAGGCCATGTCATTAGTTTTTCTTCTTTTATACCCTTTCTTGCCAGCCACGCTGTGGAGTACTTGGACGCTGCGTGTGATGGAGCATTGTCCTGCATGAAAATCATGTTTTTCTTGAAGGATGCAGACTTCTTCCTGTACCAGTGCTTGAAGGTGTCTTCCAGAAACTGGCAGTAGGACTGGGAGTTGAGCTTGACTCCATCCTCAACCCGAAAAGGCCCCCACAAGCTCATCTTTGATGATACCAGCCCAAACCAGTACTCCACCTCCACCTTGCTGGCGCCTGAGTGGGACTGGAGCTCTCTGCCCTTTACCAATCCAGCCACGGGCCCATCCATCTGGCCCATCAAGACTCACTCTCATTTCATCAGTCCATAAAACCTTAGAAAAATCAGTCTTGAGATATTTCTTGGCCCAGTCTTGACGTTTCAGCTTGTGTGTCTTGTTCAGTGGTGGTCGTCTTTCAGCCTTTCTTACCTTGGCCATGTCTCTGAGTATTGCACACCTTGTGCTTTTGGGCACTAGTGATGCTGCAGCTCTGAAATATGGCCAAACTGGTGGCAAGTGGCATCTTGGCAGCTGCACGCTTGACTTTTCTCAGTTCATGGGCAGTTATTTTGCGCCTTGGTTTTTCCACACGCTTCTTGCGACCCTGTTGACTATTTTGAATGAAACGCTTGATTGTTCGATGATCACGCTTCAGAAGCTTTGCAATTTTAAGACTGCTGCATCCCTCTGCAAGATATCTCACTATTTTTGACTTTTCTGAGCCTGTCAAGTCCTTCTTTTGACCCATTTTGCCAAAGGAAAGGAAGTTGCCTAATAGTTATGCACACCTGATATAGGGTGTTGATGTCATTAGACCACACCCCTTCTCATTACAGAGATGCACATCACCTAATATACTTAATTGGTAGTGGGCTTTGGAGCCTATACAGCTTGGAGTAAGACAACATGCATGAAGAGGATGATGTGGACAAAATACTCATTTGCCTAATAATTCTGCACTCCCTGTAAACACCAAGCTCCTTTTTTTGTGTAGCTGACAGCTGGTAACTGTGCAGGGGCGGATCTAGCAAAGCTTTTGCCAGGGGGGCAGGTAGGCCATTAACAGAGAAAGGTGGACACAAAGATATACTTTTCTTTCTTACTCTCATATAAAATATTTAGCTTTTATTAAATAGTTATCTGAATCTTACAACCAAAGTTTGTATAATAATACACAAGATTGGCTGTAGACCATTGTTCATCATTCAGAACACTGTGTAAAAATAACAAAAGACAAAAAGTGAATGCAAAAGTGCATAAATATTTATTTTACGTGTTTGATGTGTGTGGCGGGGCGTGGTCTGCAGTGCCGCTGCAGGGGAGGTGGACCCACCTGAGCGGCATCTGCAATCACGCCTCACGGGCGTTGTTTGTGCTCTCTCGATGGTTTTGGGGTGTCTGTAAGTTGAAAAGCTACAGCCGGTTGTGTGGGTACACCAACCATGTGTGAAAAGTGGTCCATAACGTAATGCTTCAAAGCGTGTTCATGCAAACATTGTCGGGTCTGCCGTGGTACAATGGGACTTCTGCTCATGAACCTGTGTGCACAGCGTCTGCAAATCGGCGCTGTACAAAGTAACTTCATCTTTACACAAAACTGTAAGCTGTCATCTGTGAAGCGTGAGCGGTGTTTGTTTTTACCATAGTTCATGGTGGAGAATGGCTGCTCTTCTGAGTTTTGCTCTCTGTAGCCGTATGAATGGCAACTACAGTGATTAGCAGCGGCATAGGCACACATAAAATTTCTTCTGAAATTTTCGCTTTCTAGTTATGTGTGCCTATGCCAAGAGGCACACATATTACTATTCGTCGGATTTATTATTCTTATTATTATTATTATTATTTTCCTTTTTCCGCCTGAAATTTTGCAGCGTATCTCGCCCTGCAGTTTTCAGAGAAGCTTCATATATGTTATCTCATTTTGTGCGGCCGGATCTGGAATGGTGTGCTATGACTTTTGGTGTTTATGAATTTTATAGTTTTTTAAATATTAATATTTTAGTGAAAATTTTCCCGCTCCTCTGCCGAACAGTTTTGACATTAGGGTTACATATGTTAGATCATTTTGTGCGGCTGGAGCTGGACTATTATGTCATGACTTTTGGTGTTTATGACTTTTATAGTTTTTGAAATATTTAGATTTTAGTGCAAATTTAGGCCAATTCATCTTTTGGCGCCAAATAAACAGACTTCATTTGTGGTGTGTGGGCGCCATCTTTTGGTCCCATTGAAACAAATTTCAAACTTCATTTGTGGTGTGTGTTGGCTCTCTCTAGTGGTATGCCGGGAGTGGTACAGCCTGTCTACCCTTATTTGGATACCGTAATGATGACAATATCAATGGCGCGCACAGCCTCGCTGCTTTCAGGAACCATTGAGGTTTTAAGGTTGCGCGAACCATTGAATAGTTACGGTAAACACAATGGCTTCTATGCTTGGTGGAAAACTCCATATCCCACAATTCATAGCACACCTCTGCCGAAAGTTAAACAATGGCGGCCACCACTTCGTTTTATATGTCTTTTATTAGTGTTTCTAGGTCACAAAATCAACTTTTAAGATATTTTCAGGCGAGAATGTAGGTGTGTAAACTTCAAATATCTGCTTGTTTTATCATATTAGCGACAGTGCTCTGATGACCTCGGTCCTGCCTGACAGCTAGCCGGCTACCTAGCTAGCTGCCGCGACTTGGCTGCAAATGCACAGCGAGGGACTCTCTCTCTCCTTTCACCTCCGGTCTCTCGCAAATGCTCGCACAGAATCGGAGTTACAGCTGGATGTGGAAAAATAACTGAGTTGTTTGGTGGTGCTATAATGCGGAGCTACAACAGTGGGCAGCTATCCACCGTGTATGACAGAAAGGACATGCCGCGACCGCCCGATCGACCGGTGTTTGCTAATGCTGAGGTCAATCGTGGATCAGGGAAAGCGAAGGCAGGAGCGTGAGGTGAACTGAATTTCAGGTAAGAAGTTATGACCTGCACTCTATTTGGGTCAGATATAAACCGAGTTTAGGTGTAGTTTATTTAGCAGCAGTTCTCTTATGTGTTGCTGATAGCTGGCTAGCTAGCTAGCGCCGCTAGCATAGTTAGCTAGCCCCGCTAGCGACCCTTCGTGAAAAAGCACCCAGGCTTGGCTTATACTGAGGCGGGTGAAACTCGTGTCAGCACCCGGTCGCCGCCGCCAGAAAGGTATGTGTTTTAGCTGGACTTCGTTTATATGGGCCGATGATGCTGGAAACCGAAGGCAGGAGCGTGAGGTGAACTGAATTTCAGGTAAGAAGTTATGAACTGCACTCTATTTGGGTCAGATATAAACCGAGTTTAGGTGTAATTTATTTTCGTTGACCTTTACAATCGTACTGCCACGGAGTTTATATACAGCTGTGTGCGCACTAAGTTACTGACGTTGGACTTTATTTTATTCATTAGGGTTAGTTCATAGAGTTGCCGTGCCGTTACAAATGGAATCGTCCCCACATTCAGAGAAAACATTATGATTTATTCTGTCGTTACTGAAGCCTCCCTGTCATTCTCTCGCATGTTGAAACGTCAATCATGAAACTGATCAATGATCGGCTGTTCGCTCTTATTTATCGCGCTAAACAACAGCAGCACGTTTAAGCTTGATCAGCTGTTGTTAGAATTCTTTTGATTTTAATTTCTAGTATCAGCTGATGTTTGCTGGAGCATGAAGATGAAATCAGGAGATGTCCTTACTGAATCATCAGAGCTGAACTGGTGATGGAGAAACAGGTTTACACTTTAGGTGACATGAATGAGTTGAAGGAAGTTATGAGTTGTTTCTGAGAGACAAAGACCAAGCTCCTTTTTGTGTAGCTGACAGCTGGTAACTGTGCAGGGGCGGATCTAGCAAAGCTTTTAGGGGGGGGGCAGCTAGGGCATTAACAGAGAAAGGTGGACACAAAGATATACTTTTCTTTCTTACTCTCATATAAAATATTTAGCTTTTATTAAATAGTTATCTGAATCTCACAACCAAAGTTTTTATAATAATACACAAGATTGGCTGTAGACCATTGTTCATAATTCAGAACACTGTGTAAAAATAACAAAAACAAAAAGTGAATGCATGTGTGAAAAGTGGTCCATAATGTAATGCTTCAAAGCGTGTTCATGCAAACATTGTCGGGTCTGCCGTGGTACAATGGGACTTCTGCTCATGAACCTGTGTGCACAGCGTCTGCAAATCGGCGCTGTAATGAAGTAACTTCATCTTTACACAAAACTGTAAGCTGTCATCTGTGAAGCGTGAGCGGTGTTTGTTTTACCATAGTTCATGGTGGAGAATGGCTGCTCTTCTGAGTTTTGCTCTCTGTAGCCGTATGAATGGCAACTACAGTGATTAGCAGCGGCATAGGCACACATAAAATTTCTTCTGAAATTTTCGCTTTCTAGTTATTATTATTATTATTCTTCAGTTTCCGCCTGAAATTTTGCAGCGAATCTCGCCCCGCAGTTTTGAGACAAGCTTCATATATGTTACCTCATTTTGTGCGGCCGGATCTGGAATGGTGTGCTATGACTTTTGGTCTTTGTGAATTTTATAGTTTTTAAATATTAATATTTTAGTGAAAATTTTCCCGCTCCTCTGCCGAACAGTTTTGACATTAGGGTTACATATGTTAGATCATTTTGTGCGGCTGGAGCTGGACTATTATGTCATGACTTTTGGTGTTCATGACTTTTATAGTTTTTAAATATTAATATTTTAGTGCAAATTTAGGCCAATTCATCTTTTGGCGCCAAATAAACAGACTTCATTTGTGGTGTGTTGGCTCTCTAGTGGTATGCCGGGAGTGGTACAGCCTGTGTACCCTTATTTGGATTACCGTAATGATGACAATTTCAACGGTGCGCACAGCGTCGCTGCTTTCAGGAGCCATTGGAATTTTTAAGGTTGCGCAAATCATTCAAAAGTTACGGTAATGCTTGGTGGAAAACTCAATATCCCACAATTCATAGCACGCCTCTACAGAGTGAACAATGGCGGCCACCACTTCGTTTTATATGTCTTTTATTCGTGTTTCTAGGTCACAAAATAAGCTTTTAAGATATTTTCAGGCGAGAATGTAGGTGTGTAAACTTCAAATATCTGCTTGTTTTATCAAGACATCCCATATTTAGCGAAAGTGCTCTGACTACGTCGGTCCTGCCTGACAGCTAGCCGGCTACCTAGCTAGCTGCCGCGCTTGGCTGCAAATGGATAGCGAGGGACTCTCTGTTGTTTCACCTCCCGGTCTCTCGCAAATGCTCGCATAGAATCGGAGTTACAGCTGGATGTGGAAAAAAATAACTGAGTTGTTTGGTGGTGGAGCTACAACAGAGGGCAGCTACCCACCGGTGTGTGACAGAAAGGACATGCCGCCAACGAGACATATGAGGCCGGGCAGGCGATTGCTAACGCGGTGGTCAATCATGGATCAGGGAAAGCGAAGGCAGGAGCGTGAGGTGAACTGAATTTCAGGTAAGAAGTTATGAACTGCACTCTATTTGGGTCAGATATAAACCGAGTTTAGGTGTAGTTTATTTAGCAACATTTCTCTTACGTGTTGCTGATAGCCGGCTAGCTAGCTAGCGCCGCTAGCTTAGCCAGCTAGCGCTGCTAGCGACCCTTCGTGAAAAAACCACCCAGGCTTGGCTGATAGTGAGGTGGCTAAAATTTGTTTCATCGCCCGATCGCCGGCAAGGGTCTGTGTCTTAGCTGGACTTATTTTTCATTTATATGGGCCGATGATGCTGGTCGATGTGGAAAAAATAACTGAGTTGTTTGGTGGTGGAGCTACATCAGAGGGCAGCTATCCACGGTGTGTGACAGAAAGGACATGCCGCGAACGAGACATAAAAGGCGGTGAGGCTACCGCCGATTGACCGGTGTTTGCTAACGCGAGGTCAATCGTGGATCAGGGAAAGCGAAGGCAGGAGCGTGAGGTGAACTGAATTTCAGGTAAGAAGTTATGACCTGCACTCTATTTGGGTCAGATATAAACCGAGTTTAGGTGTAATTTATTTTCGTTGACCTTTACAATCGTACTGCCACGGGGAGTTTATATACAGCTGTGTGCGCACTAAGTTACTGACATTGGACTTTATTTTATTCATTAGGGTTAGTTCATAGAGTTGCCGTGCCATTACAAACGGAATCGTCCCACATTCAGAGAAAACATTATGATTTATTCTGTCGTTACGAAGCCTCCCTGTCATTCTCTCGCGTGTTGAAACGTCAATCATGAAACTGATCAATGATCGGCTGTTCGCTCTTATTTATCGCGCTAAACAACAGCAGCACGTTTAAGCTTGATCAGCTGTTGTTAGAATTCTTTTGATTTTAATTTCTAGTATCAGCTGATGTTTGCTGGAGCATGAAGATGAAATCAGGAGATGTCCTTACTGAATCATCAGAGCTGAACTGGTGATGGAGAAACAGGTTTACACTTTAGGTGACATGAATGAGTTGAAGGAAGTTATGAGTTGTTTTTTTGTGTAGCTGACAGCTGGTAACTGTGCAGGGGCGGATCTAGCAAAGCTTTTGCGGGGGGGCAGCTAGGGCATTAACAGAGAAAGGTGGACACAAAGATATACTTTTCTTTCTTACTGTCATATAAAATATTTAGCTTTTATTAAATAGTTATCTGAATCTCACAACCAAAGTTTGTATAATAATACACAAGATTGGCTGTAGACCATTGTTCATAATTCAGAACACTGTGTAAAAATAACAAAAACAAAAAGTGAATGCATGTGTGAAAAGTGGTCCATAATGTAATGCTTCAAAGCGTGTTCATGCAAACATTGTCGGGTCTGCCGTGGTACAATGGGACTTCTGCTCATGAACCTGTGTGCACAGCGTCTGCAAATCGGCGCTGTACAAAGTAACTTCATCTTTACACAAAACTGTAAGCTGTCATCTGTGAAGCGTGAGCGGTGTTTGTTTTACCATAGTTCATGGTGGAGAATGGCTGCTCTTCTGAGTTTTGCTCTCTGTAGCCGTATGAATGGCAACTACAGTGATTAGCAGCGGCATAGGCACACATAAAATTTCTTCTGAAATTTTCGCTTTCTAGTTATTATTATGTGTGCCTATGCCAAGAGGCACACATATTACTATTCGTCGGATTTATTATTCTTATTATTATTATTATTATTTTCCTTTTTCCGCCTGAAATTTTGCAGCGTATCTCACCCCGCAGTTTTGAGACAAGCTTCATATATGTTACCTCATTTTGTGCGGCTGGATCTGGAATGGTGTGCTATGACTTTTGGTGTTTATGAATATTATAGTTTTTAAATATTAATATTTTAATGAAAATTTTCCCGCTCCTCTGCCAAACAGTTTTGACAATAGGGTTACATATGTTACATCATTTTGTGCGGCTGGCGCTGGGCTAGTATGGTATGACTTTTGGTGTTTATAACTTTTATAGTTTTTGAAATATTTAGATTTTAGTGCAAATTTGGGCCAATTTCTAGGCTCCTGAGAAAGATTCTACTTTTGGCCCCATAGAAACAGACTTCATTTGTGGTGTGTTGGCTCTCTCTAGTGGTATACCGGGAGTAGTACGGGCTAAAACTTTTATTCTTGTCGGAAAACTCCATATCCCACAATTCATAGCACGCCTCTGCCAGTGAAACAATGGCGGACACCACTTGGATTCTATAATGCTTTTTTTGGTGTTTCTAGGTCACAAAATCAACTTTTAAGATATTTTCAGGCGAGAATGTAGGTGTGTAAACTTCAAATATCTGCTTGTTTTATCATATTAGCGACAGTGCTCTGACGACCTCGGTCCTGCCTGACAGCTAGCCGGCTACCTAGCTAGCTGCCGCACTTGGCTGCAAATGCACAGCGAGGGGACTCTCTCTCTCTCCTTTCACCTCTCGCAAATGCTCGCACAGAATCGGAGTTACAGCTGGATGTGGAAAAAATAACTGAGTTGTTTGGTGGTGCTATAATGCGGAGCTACAACAGTGGGCAGCTATCCACCGTGTATGACAGAAAGGACATGCAGCGACCGCCCGATCGACCGGTGTTTGCTAACACGGAGGTCAATCGTGGATCAGGGAAAGCGAAGGCAGGAGCGTGAGGTGAACTGAATTTCAGGTAAGAAGTTATGACCTGCACTCTATTTGGGTCAGATATAAACCGAGTTTAGGTGTAGTTTATTTAGCAGCAGTTCTCTTATGTGTTGCTGATAGCCGGCTAGCTAGCTAGCGCCGCTAGCATAGTTAGCTAGCGCTGCTAGCGGCCCTTCGTGAAAAAGCACCCAGGCTTGGCTTATATTGAGGCGGGTGAAACTCGTGTCAGCACCCGGTCGCTCGCCGACAGTATGTGTTTTAGCTGGACTTATTTTTCATTTATATGGGCCGATGATGCTGGAAACCAAAGGCAGGAGCGTGAGGTGAACTGAATTTCAGGTAAGAAGTTATGACCTTCACTCTATTTGGGTCAGATATAAACCGAGTTTAGGTGTAGTTTGTTTTCATTGTGCTGACTTTTTACAATCGTACTGCGTGCTAGCTAGCACGACGGGAGTTTGTATACAGCTGTGTCTTGCGCTAAGTTACTGAAGTTGGACTTTATTTTATTCACAAGGGTTGGTTCATAGAGTTGCCGCACAAAGCGGAATCGTGCCACATTCAGAGAAAATATTACGATTTATTCTGTCGTTACGAAGCCTCCCTGTCATTCTCTGCCTGTTGCAACTTCAATCATGAAACTGATCAATGATCGGCTTTTCGCTCTTGTTTGTTTATCGCCTAAACAACAGCTGCACGTTTAAGCTTGATCAGCTGTTGTTAGAATTCATTTGCTTCTAATTTCTAGTATCAGCTGATGTCGATGTGGAAAAAATAACTGAGTTGTTTGGTGGTGGAGCTACAACAGAGGGCAGCTATCCACCGGTGTGTGACAGAAAGGACATGCCGCGAACGAGACATAAAGGCGGTGAGGCTACCGCCAATCGACCGTGTTTGCTAACGCGGAGGTCAATCGTGGATCAGGGAAAGCGAAGGCAGGAGCGTGAGGTGAACTGAATTTCAGGTAAGAAGTTATGACCTGCACTCTATTTGGGTCAGATATAAACCGAGTTTAGGTGTAGTTTATTTTCGTTGTGCTGACTTTTTCAATCACTTACAATAACTTGTACTGCGTGCTAGCTAGCACGAGGGAGTTTCTATACAGCTGTGTGCGTGCTAAGTTACCGATGTTACCGATGTTGAACTTTAAGACAGCCTCCCTGTCATTCTCTCGCCTGTTGAAACTTCAGTCATGAAACTGATCAATGATCGGCTTTTCTCTTGTTTGTTTATCGCGCTAAACAACAACAGCATGTTTAAGCTTGATCAGCTGTTGTTAGAATTCATTTGCTTTTAATTTCTAGTATCAGCTGATGTTTGCTGCAGCCACAGCTGTAAAAACGGCTGTTCCAAACCAGATGTCCTTACTGAATCATCAGAGCTGAACAGGTGATGGAGAAACAGGTTTACCCTTAGGTGACATGAATGAGTTGAAGGGAAGTTATGAACTGTTTCTGAGAGACAAATAACACCAGGATCCTTTTCTACGTAGCTGACAGCTGGTAACTGTGCAGGGGCGGATCTAGCAAAGCTTTTGCCAGGGGGGCCAGGTAGGGCATTAACAGAGAAAGGTGGACACAAAGATATACTTTTCTTTCTTACTCTCATATAAAATATTTAGCTTTTATTAAATAGTTATCTGAATCTTACAACCAAAGTTTGTATAATAATACACAAGATTGGCTGTAGACCATTGTTCATCATTCAGAACACTGTGTAAAAATAACAAAAACAAAAGTGAATGCAAAAGTGCATAAATATTTATTTTACGTGTTTGATGTGTGTGGCGGGCGTGGTCTGCAGTGCCGCTGCAGGAGGTGGACCCACCTGAGCGGTACCTGCAATCACGCCTCGGGCGTAGTCTGTGCTGTCTCGGCTGTTTTTTGGTGTGTGTCGGGCTGTGAGTTGAAAAGCTACAGCTACCTTTTTAAGTTTTCAGTTGCAAAGTGTGATTTTTCAGAAAATACATGCGTTGTTATGGTTTTGCTATGCAATTAACTCAGAGTGTACACTCGTCCATTCTGAATTTTCTCTTCATACCTGAACAACTTCTTGCTACTCGCTCAATTTCCACTCAACTCCCACAAATTATACATCAAAACGTAGGTATTTTTGCTGGGTTTCCGAAAATGTCACTATCATTGTTGTGGGATTTATAGAATTTTGGCATCCTCAGACCAACACAAGGTCAGAAAAGTCTCCATGCAAAGTCAATGGAGAGTTTGTCCAAAATCACCGCTGGATTTCTCTAATGAGAGGCATTTTCAAATCGTCATATCTCCTTAACAAAACAGAGTTGAGACATGAGGCTTGTGCCAATATATCTTCAGACATCCCTGATGCTCACAGTTCAATAATTTTTTCCTCACCTATTACCGTTTGGCCATGAATTACACTTGTTTGAGGATAGGAAATTTGTCCCTCGCTCAGATTTCTTCAGATTTCAAACTCTGGAAATGAGGCACTTTTTTTTTTCTCTCATCATATCTTTTGATGGATTTCCACAGAGACCTGAAAATTCCCATGACTGTTCACCAAAGCCTGCTGTTTCTTATGGTGAAAGAATGATTTTGATGCTCCATATAGATTTAGAGTTACAAAACATTGTTTGAGGGCAAGTCAAGGCAGTTTTGCTTTGCCTCTACTCAGTTACAGTGTATTACAAGTCATATATCTTTAATAATTTATATTTTATCTCTGATTTATGAAGACCTGCAGATTCCCCCATCTCTTCTGAACAAATCGGTGTCAGAATGAGCATTCTAGCCCCTACGGTTAGGAAATTATGGCCATTTGTTCGAGGGGAATCCTGAATGTGAGAAATACACTGCAGAAAACTCATAGCTGTCTCTGTGTCTGTGTGTCTAAGTGCTGATTACAGCAGGTGCAGCTAATTTAACTGACCTAGATATACCAAGCCCAGACTCTTAACAGCCACTGTTCCCTTTAGGCTCTGTGTATGTGTATGTTTATGTGTCTGTATCAATATTTCTCCCATGTTAAAGTATTACTCCTCCATAATAGTATTTCTGTTAAATCAAAGTACTTCTACTACATCTTAGTACTTCTGCTCAATCATAGTATTTCTGCTAAATCATAGTATTTTGGCCAAATCATGGTATTTGTGCCAAAGCATAGTATTTCCACAAAATAACAGTATTTCTGCTATGTTATATTATTACTGCTCATAGTATTTCTGCCAAATCTTGGTATTTGTTCCAAAGCATAGTATTTCTGCCAAATCACAATATAACTGCAAAATAAAGGTTTTTGAGCCAAATCATAGTGTTTGTGCTAAATCCTAGTAATTCTGCTCAATCATAGAATTTCTGCTATGCTGAAGTGGTTTTTGCTAGATTATAGAATTTCTGCTAAGTCAAAGTATTTCATGTAAATCATACTACTTATACCAAGTCCCAGTGTTTCTGCCAAATCATAATTTATAAATAATGTGGCGTATTGGGGCAACAGCTAGTTCTCTCCCATCATGCCTTGGGACATGTGCTGCTGTTTAGATGTTCTTGTTTCATTGTTTATGGTTACGTTACTTTTCACTGCTGTCTTGAATGTTGTGTTTATACTATGGTACAAAGTCACTGACAGTTATTGTTTTATAGGAAGAATGCAGTACCATAAGTGAGTTCTGTTATGCTTTTATTGACCCTTGAAGTACATTGTAGCACAAGCAAGTGTTTAATAAAGAGCACCCCCTACCAGCTTGGGGTGGAAATACAAGCTAAACATCTCACTCAGAGCTTCTTTGTAAGATTCATCTGCATGCTGCCAATTTATCTTCAGGCACTGCTGACACTCACGGTGTGAGCAGTTTTTATTGTCATCTTACTGTTGAGCCATAAATTATGTTTGTTTGAGGGGTGGAAATCTGTCCTCCTCTCAGTTTTCAAACTCTGAAAATGAAAATTTCTTCTCTCGTCATATCTCTGCGACGGAGGTACAAAGAGCAATGAAAATCGCAGTCAAAGTTCACCAAAGTCGGCTGATTCGCCCAGTACAAGACTTGTGCTTCTATCCCACCTAGTTTTTGAGTTACAGGACGTTTTGTAACTACAAAAAACAGCGATTTAAGCCTCTCACCGCCATCTATTTCTGACTGCTCATCAATCTTTTTTCCGCCGCCAGCCCCGTTCCAGGTGGCGTAATTGGTAATGACGCGCGGGTCTGCAGGTCAAAGGTCGTGGGTTAAATCCCACGTTGTTCAATTTTTTTTTTTTCACTACAAATTTATACACAGACCTGTAAGTTATATTGCTAATTTATTACGATTCTGCAAAGTTTTATGATTTTCTGAGCTTTTCTAATATGGACCTCAGATTCTTGTTAACGCTCCATGGCAGAAGTCGCAGTATTTGTGCAAAAACATACTATGTCTGCAGAATCACAGTATATCTGTTATGTTATAGTATTACTACTAAGGCATAGTATTTCTACCAAATCATAGTATTCCTTCAACATGATAGTGTTACTGTAGATTCATAGTATTTGAATAAAATCGTACTATTTGTGCAAAAACATACTGTGTCTGCAAAATCACTATACCTGTTATGTTATAGTATTACTACTAAGGCATAGTATTTCTACCAAATCATACTATTCCTTCAACATGATAGTATTACTGCAGTTTCATAGTATTTGAGCAAAATCGTAGTATTTGTGCAAAAACATACTGTGTCTGCAAAATCAGTATACCTGTTATGTTATAGTATTACTACTAAGGCATAGTATTTCTACCACATCATAGTATTCCTTCAAAATCATAGTATTACTGCAATTTCATAGTATTTGAGCAAAGTCGTAGTATTTGTGCAAAACATACCATGTCTGCAGAATCACAGTATATCTGTTATGTTATAGTATTACTACTAAGGCATAGTATTTCTACCACATCATAGTATTTCTTCAAAATCATAGTATTACTGCAATTTCATAGTATTTGAGCAAAGTCGTAGTATTTGTGCAAAAACATACTATGTCGGCAGAATCACAGTATATCTTTTATGTTATAGTATTACTACTAAGGCATAGTATTTCTACCAAATCATAGTGTTCCTTCAAAATCATAGTATTACTGCAATTTCATAGTATTTGAGCAAAGTCGTAGTATTTGTGCAAAAACATACTGTGTCTGCAAAATCAGTATAACTGTTATGTTATAGTATTACTACTAAGGCATAGTATTTCTACCACATCATAGTATTTCTTCAAAGTCATACTATTAATGCAATTTCATAGTATTTGAGCAAAGTCGTAGTATTTGTGCAAAAACATACTATGTCTGCAAAATCATTATAGCTGTTATGTTATAGTATTACTACTAAGGCATAGTATTTCTACCACATCATAGTATTCCTTCAAAATCATAGTATTACTGCAATTTCATAGTATTTGAGCAAAGTCGTAGTATTTGTGCAAAAACATACTGTGTCTGCAAAATCAGTATACCTGTTATGTTATAGTATTACTACTAAGGCATAGTATTTCTACCAAATCATAGTATTCCTTCAAAATCATAGTATTACTGCAATTTCATAGTATTTGAGCAAAGTCGTAGTATTTGTGCAAAAACATACTATGTCTGCAGAATCACAGTATATCTGTTATGTTATAGTATTACTACTAATTCATAGTATTTCTACCAAATCATAGTACTCCTTCAAAATCATAGTATTACTGCAATTTCATAGTATTTGAGCAAAGTCGTAGTATTTGTGCAAAACATACTGTGTCTGCAAAATCAGTATACCTGTTATATTATAGTATTACTACTAAGGCATAGTATTTCTACCAAATCATAGTATTCCTTCAAAATCATAGTATTACTGCAATTTCATAGTATTTGAGCAAAGTCGTAGTATTTGTGCAAAACATACTATGTCTGCAGAATCACAGTATATCTGTTATGTTATAGTATTACTACTAATTCATAGTATTTCTACCAAATCATAGTACTCCTTCAACATGATAGTGTTACTGTGGTTTCATAGTATTTGAGCAAAATCGTAGTATTTGTGCAAAACATACTGTGTCTGCAAAATCAGTATAACTGTTATGTTATAGTATTACTACTAAGGCATAGTATTTCTACCAAATCATACTATTCCTTCAACATGATAGTATTACTGCAGTTTCATAGTATTTGAGCAAAATCGTAGTATTTGTGCAAAAACATACTGTGTCTGCAAAATCAGTATACCTGTTATGTTATAGTATTACTACTAAGGCATAGTATTTCTACCACATCATAGTATTCCTTCAAAATCATAGTATTACTGCAATTTCATAGTATTTGAGCAAAGTCGTAGTATTTGTGCAAAAACATACCATGTCTGCAGAATCACAGTATATCTGTTATGTTATAGTATTACTACTAAGGCATAGTATTTCTACCACATCATAGTATTTCTTCAAAATCATAGTATTACTGCAATTTCATAGTATTTGAGCAAAGTCGTAGTATTTGTGCAAAACATACTATGTCGGCAGAATCACAGTATATCTTTTATGTTATAGTATTACTACTAAGGCATAGTATTTCTACCAAATCATAGTGTTCCTTCAAAATCATAGTATTACTGCAATTTCATAGTATTTGAGCAAAGTCGTAGTATTTGTGCAAAAACATACTGTGTCTGCAAAATCAGTATAACTGTTATGTTATAGTATTACTACTGAGGCATAGTATTTCTACCACATCATAGTATTTCTTCAAAGTCATACTATTAATGCAATTTCATAGTATTTGAGCAAAGTCGTAGTATTTGTGCAAAAACATACTATGTCTGCAAAATCATTATATCTGTTATGTTATAGTATTACTACTAAGGCATAGTATTTCTACCACATCATAGTATTCCTTCAAAATCATAGTATTACTGCAATTTCATAGTATTTGAGCAAAGTCGTAGTATTTGTGCAAAAACATACTGTGTCTGCAAAATCAGTATACCTGTTATGTTATAGTATTACTACTAAGGCATAGTATTTCTACCAAATCATAGTATTCCTTCAAAATCATAGTATTACTGCAATTTCATAGTATTTGAGCAAAGTCGTAGTATTTGTGCAAAAACATACTATGTCTGCAGAATCACAGTATATCTGTTATGTTATAGTATTACTACTAATTCATAGTATTTCTACCAAATCATAGTACTCCTTCAACATGATAGTGTTACTGTAGTTTCATAGTATTTGAGCAAAATCGTAGTATTTGTGCAAAAACATACTGTGTCTGCAAAATCAGTATAACTGTTATGTTATAGTATTACTACTAAGGCATAGTATTTCTACCACATCATAGTATTTCTTCAAAATCATACTATTACTGCAATTTCATAGTATTTGAGCAAAATCGTAGTATTTGTGCAAAACATACTATGTCTGCAAAATCAGTATAGCTGTTATGTTATAGTATTACTACTAAGGCATAGTATTTCTACCACATCATAGTATTCCTTCAAAATCATACTATTACTGCAATTTCATAGTATTTGAGCAAAATCGTAGTATTTGTGCAAAAACATACTGTGTCTGCAAAATCAGTATAACTGTTATGTTATAGTATTACTACTGAGGCATAGTATTTCTACCACATCATAGTATTTCTTCAAAATCATACTATTACTGCAATTTCATAGTATTTGAGCAAAATCGTAGTATTTGTGCAAAAACATACTATGTCTGCAAAATCAGTATAGCTGTTATGTTATAGTATTACTACTAAGGCATAGTATTTCTACCACATCATAGTATTTCTTCAAAATCATACTATTACTGCAATTTCATAGTATTTGAGCAAAATCGTAGTATTTGTGCAAAAACATACTATGTCTGCAAAATCAGTATAGCTGTTATGTTATAGTATTACTACTAAGGCATAGTATTTCTACCAAATCATACTATTCCTTCAACATGATAGTATTACTGCAGTTTCATAGTATTTGAGCAAAATCGTAGTATTTGTGCAAAAACATACCGTGTCTGCAAAATCAGTATACCTGTTATGTTATAGTATTACTACTAAGGCATAGTATTTCTACCAAATCATACTATTCCTTCAACATGATAGTATTACTGCAGTTTCATAGTATTTGAGCAAAATCGTAGTATTTGTGCAAAAACATACCGTGTCTGCAAAATCAGTATACCTGTTATGTTATAGTATTACTACTAAGGCATAGTATTCCTACCAAATCATAGTATTCCTTCAAAATCATAGTATTACTGCAATTTCATAGTATTTGAGCAAAGTTGTAGTATTTGTGCAAAAAAATACTATGTCGGCAGAATCACAGTATATCTGTTATATTATAGTATTACTACTAAGGCATAGTATTTCTACCACATCATAGTATTACTTCAAAATCATAGTATTACTGCAATTTCATAGTATTTGAGCAAAGTTGTAGTATTTGTGCAAAAACATACTATGTCGGCAGAATCACAGTATATCTTTTATGTTATAGTATTACTACTAAGGCATAGTATTCCTACCAAATCATAGTATTCCTTCAAAATCATAGTATTACTGCAATTTCATAGTATTTGAGCAAAGTCGTAGTATTTGTGCAAAAACATACTATGTCTGCAGAATCACAGTATATCTGTTATGTTATAGTATTACTACTAAATCACAGTATTTCTGCCAATTCAAGGAGGCTGACTGTTACTAAGTGCATCAGTGTACATAGGTCATCTCTTGTGTTGGAGTGCCCTCTTGTGGCGCCTTTTGGGTAGTGCCTTAGTAAACGTGAACACTGCAAAGAAGTGGTATCAGACTGGTTTGTAGTGGAGGAATTTGTTGCCAGTTTCTTTCGTCTTTAATCCGTATTCATGTTGTAATGTAGTAGTACCGCAATATGGCAGAAACACTATGTTTTGGCACAAATACTTTGATTTGGTATACTTTAGCTTCTTCACCCCTTTTCAGCAAAATTTTAATTTTTTCACCCCTTTTCAGCACAAATTCCAGCTTTTTGGCTGTATTCAGAAAAAAAACTCTTTTCAGCAGAAACTCTGCTGATTCATCTCTTTTCAGCGCAAGTTTCTGCTTCTTTGCCTCTTTTCTGCAGAAATTCTGCTGATTCCCCTCTTTCTGCAAAACTTTCAGCCTTTTCACCTGTTATCAGCACAATTCTCAGCAGCTTCTGCTCATTTCAGCAGAATTGTCCGTCTCTCCACAACAACTTTTGCAACTTTTCATCTTTTCAGCTTTTCAGCAGACAGCTTCAGCGTCAAGGCATCCACACAGCATTTTCACAGGAAATGCAAATTTTTCTAGTTCTTTATTATTGTGTGGATGCCCTAAAAGGGCTTCCACACTATTGAGTTCCTGTTTCTCTTTATTCTTTATTATTCTTCAAGTTGCTTCCGTACGTTTTTTGCCGTCTATCTACTGCCTCAGTTTTCAGCCGATTTTCTCCGTTCAAACTCTATACTGTTCTGCTCTTTCTGCTAATGTTTGCTATGACTTTTGGTGTTTATTAGTCTTATACTTTTAAAATATTACACTTTTTCCTTTAATTTGTCCCATTGAAATGAATGGAAAACTTCCACAATTCTGCTAAAACTTGCTTGTTTTTGAAACTTAACTACTTTGTCATACTTTCACCTAGAAACTCCATTCAAACTTTAAAATGTTCTCAGACTATTGGGCTATTCCTGAATGATTCAGCTTTTTCAGATCTTCTACTGTTTTAATTTTATACCTCTTTAAGTTTTCAGTTGCAAAATTGTGATTTTTCAGAAAATACATGCGTTGTTATGGTTGCTATGCAATTAACTCAGAGTGTGCACTCGTCCTTTCTGAATTTTCTCTTCATGTCTGAACAACTTCTTGCTACTCGCTCAATTTCCACTCAACTCCCACAAATTATACATCAAAATGTAGGTATTTTGCTGGCTTTCAGAAAATGTCACTATCATTGTTGTGGGACTTATAGATTTTTGCAAATCTCCTCAGAGTAACATAAAGTCTCAAAACTCTCCATAGAAACTCAATGGAGAGTTTCTTCAAAATCAGCGCTGGAATTCTCTAATGAGAGGCATTTTCAAATCGTCATATCTCCTTAACGAAACAAAGTTGAGACATGACGCTTGTGCCAATATATCTTCAGACATTCCTGATGCTCACAATTCAAGAATTTTTCCTTACCTATTACCGTTTGGCCATGAATTACACTTGTTTGAGGGTAGGAAATTTGTCCCTCGCTCAGATTTCTTCAGATTTCAAACTCTGGAAATGAGGCACTTTTTTCTCTCGTCATATCTTTTGATGGATTTCCACAGAGACCTGAAAATTTCCATGACTGTTCACCAAAGCCTGCTGTTTCTTCACGGTGAAAGAATTATTTTGATGCTCCATATAGATTTAGAGTTACAAAACGTTGTTTGAGGGCAAGTCAAGGCAGTTTTGCTTCGCCTCTACTCAGTTATGGTGTATTACAAGTCATATATCTTCAATAATTTATATTTTATCTCTGAATTATGAAGGCCTGAAGTTTTCCCCATCTCTTCTGAACAAAACAGTGTCAGAACGACCGTTCTAGCCCCTACGGTTAGGAAATTATGGCCATTTGTTCGAGGGGAATCCTGAATGTGAGAAATACACTGCAGAAAACTCATAGCTGTCTCTGTGTCTGTGTGTGTAAGTGCTGATTACAGCAGGTGCAGCCAATTTAGCTGACCTAGATATACCAAGCCCAGACTCTTAACAGCCCCTGTACACTTTGCTCTCTGTGTATGTGTGTGTGTATATATCAATATTTCTCCCATGTTAAAGTATTACTCCTCCATAATAGTATTTGTGCTAAATCAAAGTACTTCTACTACATCTTAGTACTTCTGCTCAATCATAGTATTTCTGCTAAATCATAGTATTTTTGAAAATCATGGTATTTGTTCCAAATCATGGTTTGGGGCAGAACCATAATATTTATTTTATGTTATGAGATTACTACTAAGTGCAGGAATGTCTGTTATGTTATAGTTTATGTGCTGAATATAGTATATCTGCCAAATCATAGTATTTATCCCAAATCATAGTATTTATGCAAAATTACAGTATTTCTGCTAAAAAGCAGAAATAGTACCTTTAGCAGAAATTTCTGTGAAAAGATATTATTTATGTTAAAACATAGTATTTCTGCTAAATCATAGTATTTCTGCCAAATCATAGTATTTGTACTTATTCATAGTACTTGTGCCAAATCATAGTATTTGTACCCAATCATAGTATTTCTGCAATATGATCGTATTTGTGCCAAATCATGGTATCTTTTGCCAAATCATGGTATTTGTGCCAAATCATGTTATTTGTGGCCAGTTAAAATTTCTGTTATATTAGTGTTACTACTAAGTCATAGAATTTCTGTTATGTTATAGTATATCTGCTGATTATGGTATATGTGCCAAATAATAGTATTTATAGCAAATAATAGTATTACTGCCCAAACATAGTATTTCTTGTAGTATTTGTAGTAGTAGTTGTTGTAGTATTTGTGCAAAAACATAGAATTTCTGCAAAATCATAGTATATCTGTTATGTTATAGTATTACTACCAAATCATAGTATTCCAAATCATAGTATTACTGCAATTCCATAGTATTTCAGCGAAATCGTACTATTTGTGAAAACATACTATGTCTGCAAAATCACATTATATCTGCTATGTTATACTATTACTACTAAGTTACAGTATTTCTGCCAATTCGTAGTATTCGTACTAAATCATACTACTTGTGCCAAATCATAGTATTGAAATCAAAATATAGTATTTGTACCAAAGCATTGTATTTGTACAGTACAGTATTTCTGCCAAATCATAGAATTACTGCAATTTCATAGTATTTTCAGGAATCCTTTTGTTATAGTATTACTTCTAAGTCGTAGTATTTCTGCTTTGTCATAGTATTTGTACTGAAACATAGTATTTCTGCCAAATCATAGTTTTACTGCTATTTCATAGTGTTTG
This sequence comes from Oreochromis aureus, assembly GCF_013358895.1. Lineage (NCBI taxonomy): Eukaryota > Metazoa > Chordata > Actinopteri > Cichliformes > Cichlidae > Oreochromis > Oreochromis aureus. The sequence goes on from NW_024108868.1 coordinate 725,387, forward strand.
AGTGAAATTACAGTGTTTCTGCAAAAACATTGTATTTCTGCTAAATCATAGTATTTCTGTTATCTTAAAGTACTTGCACTCAATTATAGTATTTGTGCCAAAGTGTAGTATTTCTGCCAAATCATATTATCTCTGCTAAATCATAGTGTCTGCCAAATCATAATATTTGTGCCTAAACGCAGCATTTGTACCAAAACATAGTATTGCTGCTATATCATAGTATTTGATCCAAATCATAGTATATGTCCTAAAACATAGTATTTCTGCCAAATCATACTATTTGTCCTAAAGCATAGCATTTCAACAAAATCACAGTATTTCTGCTATGTTATAGTATTTGTGCTTGTAGAAAAACCCGTGTTATTGGAGCTACATTACCCAGCAGCCTCTGAGCAGTGAGGGAATTCATGGGACTTCTGAGCTAGATGGTCTTCCTTCGTTCCTGGGCTAACGATTGAGGAGAGAGCTGCTGGGAAGGGGAGCAAATAGCCCATCCTGTATTTGTTGGGGATGGTGTGTGTCACATAAACGTGAGTTAATGTTCCATGCTTAAGATGTTTACCCTGCTACTTGTGTGTATTGGTTTTAGTTACCTTTAGCGTATGTGCTAGTTAGCGATAGCTATGGCAGCAAAGTTATTTGATTGTTTTGGGCTTGTTCCTGCTTTGTTTGTTCCCCTGCAAATTTATGTGAATTTGTACACTGTAATATCGCTGTATTACGTAGTGGCTAAGTAGGAGGCTGACTGTTACTAAGTGCATCAGTGTACATAGGTCATCTCTTGTGTTGAATGCCCTCTTGTGGCACCTTTTGGGTAGTGCCTTAGTAAACGTGAACACTGCAAAGAAGTGGTATCAGACTGGTTTGTAGTGGAGGAATTTGTTGCCAGTTTCTTTCATCTTTAATCCGTATTCATGTTGTAATGTAGTAACTTTTGTGGCTGCTAAATACCACAATATGGCAGAAATACCATGTTTTGGCACAAATACTTTGATTTGGTATACTTTAGCTTCTTCACCCCTTTTCAGCAAAATTTTCATTTTTTTCACCCCTTTTCAGCACAAATTCCAGCTTTTTGGCTGTTTTCAGAAAAAAAAACTCTTTCAGCAGAAACTCTGCTGATTCATCTCTTTTCAGCGCAAGTTTCTGCTTCTTTGCCTCTTTTCTGCAAAAATTCTGCTGATCCACCTCTTTTCTGCAAAACTTTCACCCTTTTCACCTGTTATCAGCACAATTCTCAGCAGCTTCTGCTCATTTCAGCAGAATTGTCCGTCTCTCCACAACAACTTTTGCAACTTTTCATCTTTTTCATCTTTTCAGCAGACAGCTTCAGCGTCAAGGCATCCACACAGCATTTTCGCGGAAATGCAAATTTTTTCTAGTTGTGTGGATGCCCTAAAAGGGCTTCCACACTATTGAGTTCCTGTTTCTCTTTATTCTTTATTATTCTTCAAGTTGCTTCCGTGCGCTTTTTGCCGTCTATCTACTGCCTCAGTTTTCAGCCGATTTTCTCCGTTCAAACTCTATACTGTTCTGCTCTTTCTGCTAATGTTTGCTATGACTTTTGGTGTTTATTACTCTTATACTTTTAAAATATTACACTTTTTCCTTTAATTTGTCCCATTGAAATGAATGGAAAACTTCCACAATTCTGCTAAAACTTGCTTGTTTTTGAAACTTAACTACTTTGTCATACTTTCACCTAGAAACTCCATTCAAACTTTAAAATGTTCTCAGACTATTGGGCTATTCCTGAATGATTCAGCTTTTTCAGATCTTCTACCGTTTTAATTTTATACCTCTTTAAGTTTTCAGTTGCAAAATTGTGATTTTTCAGAAAATACATGCGTTGCTATGGTTGCTATGCAATTAACTCAGAGTGTGCACTCGTCCTTTCTGAATTTTCTCTTCATGTCTGAACAACTTCTTGCTACTCGCTGAATTTCCACTCAACCCCCACAAATTATACATCAAAACGTAGGTATTTCTGTTGGCTTTCAGAAAATGTCACTATCATTGTTGTGGGACTTATAGAGTTTTTGCAAATCTCCTCAGAGTAACATAAAGTCTCAAAACTCTCCATAGAAACTCAATGGAGAGTTTCTTCAAAATCAGCGCTGGAATTCTCTAATGAGAGGCATTTTCAAATCGTCATATCTCCTTAACGAAACAAAGTTGAGACATGACGCTTGTGCCAATATATCTTCAGACGTCACTGATGCTCACAATTCAAGAATTTTTCCTCACCTATTACCGTTTGGCCATGAATTACACTTGTTTGAGGATAGAAATTTGTCCCTCGCTCAGATTTCTTCAGATTTCAAACTCTGGAAATGAGGCACTTTTTTCTCTCATCATATCTTTTTGATGGATTTCCACAGAGACCTGAAAATTCCCATGACTGTTCATCAAAGCCTGCTGTTTCTTACGGTGAAAGAATGATTTTGATGCTCCATATAGATTTAGAGTTACAAAACATTGTTTGAGGGCAAGTCAAGGCAGTTTTGCTTTGCCTCTGCTCAGTTACAGTGTATTACAAGTCATATATCTTTAATAATTTATATTTTATCTCTGATTTATGAAGACCTGCAGATTCCCCCATCTCTTCTGAACAAATCGGTGTCAGAATGAGCGTTCTAGCCCCTACGGTTAGGAAATTATGGCCATTTGTTCGAGGGGAATCCTGAATGTGAGAAATACACTGCAGAAAACTCACACCTCTCTCTGTGTCTGTGTGTGTAAGTGCTGATTACAGCAGGTGCAGCCAATTTAGCTGACCTAGATATACCAAGCCCAGACTCTCAACAGCCTCTGCACACTTTGCTCTCTGTGTATGTGTGTGTGAGTATCAATATTTCTCCCATGTTAAAGTATTACTCCTCCATAATAGTATTTGTGCTAAATCAAAGTACTTCTACTACATCTTAGTACTTCTGCTCAATCATAGTATTTCTGCTAAATCATAGTATTTTTTTGAAAAATCATGGTATTTGTGCCAAATCATGGTTTGGGGCAGAACCATAATATTTATTTTATGTTATGAGATTACTACTAAGTGCAGGAATGTCTGTTATGTTATAGTTTATGTGCTGAATATAGTATATCTGCCAAATCATAGTATTTATCCCAAATCATAGTATTTATGCAAAATTACAGTATTTCTGCTAAAAAGCAGAAATAGTACCTTTTAGCAGAAATTTCTGTGAAAAGATATTATTTATGTTAAAACATAGTATTTCTGCTAAATCATAGTATTTCTGCCAAATCATAGTATTTGTACTTATTCATAGTACTTGTGCCAAATCATAGTATTTGTACCCAATCATAGTATTTCTGCAATATGATCGTATTTGTGCCAAATCATGGTATCTTTTGCCAAATCATGGTATTTGTGCCAAATCATGTTATTTGTAATGAGTTAAAATTTCTGTTATATTAGTGTTACTACTAAGTCATAGAATTTCTGTTATGTTATAGTATATCTGCTGATTATGGTATATGTGCCAAATAATAGTATTTATAGCAAATAATAGTATTACTGCCCAAACATAGTATTTCTTGTAGTATTTGTAGTAGTAGTTGTTGTAGTATTTGTGCAAAACATAGAATTTCTGCAAAATCATAGTATATCTGTTATGTTATAGTATTACTACCAAATCATAGTATTCCAAATCATAGTATTACTGCAATTCCATAGTATTTGAGCGAAATTGTACTATTTGTGAAAAAACATACTATGTCTGCAAAATCACATTATATCTGCTATGTTATACTATTACTACTAAGTCACAGTATTTCTGCCAATTGTAGTATTCGTACTAAATCATACTACTTGTGCCAAATCATAGTATTGAAATCAAAATATAGTATTTGTACCAAAGCATTGTATTTGTAATGAAGTACAGTATTTCTGCCAAATCATAGAATTACTGCAATTTCATAGTATTTTGAGGAATCCTTTTTGTTATAGTATTACTTCTAAGTCGTAGTATTTCTGCTTTGTCATAGTATTTGTACTGAAACATAGTATTTCTGCCAAATCATAGTTTTACTGCTATTTCATAGTGTTTGAGTGAAATTACAGTGTTTCTGCAAAAACATTGTATTTCTGCTAAATCATAGTATTTCTGTTATCTTAAAGTACTTGCACTCAATTATAGTATTTGTGCCAAAGTGTAGTATTTCTGCCAAATCATATTATCTCTGCTAAATCATAGTGTCTGCCAAATCATAATATTTGTGGCTAAACGCAGCATTTGTACCAAAACATAGTATTGCTGCTATATCATAGTATTTGATCCAAATCATAGTATATGTCCTAAAACATAGTATTTCTGCCAAATCATAGTATTTGTCCTAAAGCATAGCATTTCAACAAAATCACAGTATTTCTGCTATGTTATAGTATTTGTGCTTGTAGAAAAACCTGTGTTATTGTGAGCTACATTACCCAGCAGCCTCTGAGCAGTGAGGGAATTCATGGGACTTCTGAGCTAGATGGTCTTCCTTCGCTTCCTGGGCTAACGATTGAGGAGAGAGCTGCTGGGAAGGGGAGCAAATAGCCCATCCTGTATTTGTTGGGATGGTGTGTGTCACATAAACGTGAGTTAATGTTCCATGCTTAAGATGTTTACCCTGCCACTTGTGTGTATTGGTTTTAGTTACCTTTTAGCGTATGTGCTAGTTAGCGATAGCTATGGCAGCACAGTTATTTGATTGTTTTGGGCTTGTTCCTGCTTTGTTTGTTCCCCTGCAAATTTATGTGAATTTGTACACTGTAATATCGCTGTATTACGTAGTGGCTAAGTAGGAGGCTGACTGTTACTAAGTGCATCAGTGTACATAGGTCATCTCTTGTGTTGGAGTGCCCTCTTGTGGCACCTTTTGGGTAGTGCCTTAGTAAACGTGAACACTGCAAAGAAGTGGTATCAGACTGGTTTGTAGTGGAGGAATTTGTTGCCAGTTTCTTTCATCTTTAATCCGTATTCATGTTGTAATGTAGTAACTTTTGTGGCGCAAATACCACAATATGGCAGAAATACCATGTTTTGGCACAAATACTTTGATTTGGTATACTTTAGCTTCTTCACCCCTTTCAGCAAAATTTTCATTTTTTTCACCCTTTTCAGCACAAATTCCAGCTTTTTCACGTGTTTTCAACAGAAATCTCTTTTATTTCTGATTGCTGATGTCTTTGTTTTTCAGCCTCCGCCCCTTTCCAGGTGGCGCAATCAGTAATGACACGGCTCTGCAGCTCAATGGTCGTGGGTTCAATCCCACCTTGGTCAACATTTTTTTTCACTACAAATTTATACACTTTCACAGACCTGTAATTTATATTGCTAATTTTTTTCACTACAAATGAGTAGTGCAAAAACATACTATGTCTGCAACATCACAGTATATCTGTTATGTTATAGTATTACTACTAAATCACATTATTTCTGCCAATTCAAGGAGGCTGACTATTACTAAGTGCATCAGTGTACATAGGTCATCTCTTGTGTTGGAGTGCCCTCTTGTGGCGCCTTTTTAGTAGTGCCTTAGTAAACGTGAACACTGCAAAGAAGTGGTATCAGACTGGTTTGTAGTGGAGGAATTTGTTGCCAGTTTCTTTCATCTTTAATCCGTATTCATGTTGTAATGTAGTAGTACCACAATATGGCAGAAACACTATGTTTTGGCACAAATACTTTGATTTGGTATACTTTAGCTTCTTCACCCTTTTCAGCAAAATTTCCATTTTTTCACCCCTTTTCAGCACAAATTCCAGCTTTTTGGCTGTTTTCAGAAAACAAAACTCTTTTCAGCAGAAACTCTGCTGATTCATCTCTTTCAGCGCAAGTTTCTGCTTCTTTGCCTCTTTTCTGCAAAAATTCTGCTGATTCACCTCTTTTCTCCAAAACTTTCAGCCTTTTCACCTGTTATCAGCACAATTCTCAGCAGCTTCTGCTCATTTCAGCAGAATTGTCCGTCTCTCCACCTCTTCTTTGTAAGAATGACTTTGGCTCAGGGAAATGAATAGCCACCTTAAGACCAGGAGGGCCAGGTTCAAATCCTGCTCAGTGGGGCATTTTTTTTCACCACCATACAACTTTTTGCAACTTTTCATCGTTTTAGCTTTTCATAGTATCATAGTATTTCCACAAAATATTTGTATTTCTGCTACGTTATATTATTACTGCTCATAGTATTTCTGCCAAATTTTGGTATTTGCTCCAAAGCACAGTATTTCTGCCAAATCACAATATAACTGCAAAATAAAGGTTTTGAGACAAATCATAGCGTTTGTGCTAAATCTTAGTAATTCTGCTCATAGAATTTCTGCTATGCTGAGGTGCTTTCTGCTAGATTATAGTTTTTCTGCTAAATCAAAGTATTTCATGTAAATCATACCAAGTCCCAGTGTTTCTGCCAAATCATAAATCATAAATAATGTGGCGTGTTGGGGAACAGCTAGTCCTCTCCCATCATGCCTTGGGACATGTGCTGCTGTTTAGATGTTCTTGTTTCATTGTTTATGGTTACGTTACTTTTTAACTGTTGTCTTGAATGTTGTGTTTATGCTATGGTACAAAGTCACTGACAGTTATTGTTTTATAGGAAGGAAGAATGCAGTACCATTTTTGGCTGTTTTCAGAAAAAACTCTTTTCAGCAGAAACTCTGCTGATTCATCTCTTTTCAGCGCAAGTTTCTGCTTCTTTGCCTCTTTTCTGCAGAAATTCTGCTGATCCACCTCTTTTCTGCAAAACTTTCAGCCTTTTCACCTGTTATCAGCACAATTCTCAGCAGCTTCTGCTCATTTCAGCAGAATTGTCTCTCTCCACAACAACTTTTTGCAACTTTTCATCTTTTTCAGCTTTTCAGCAGACAGCTTCAGCGTCAAGGCATCCACACAGCATTTTCGCAGGAAATGCAAATTTTTTCTAGTTATTCTTCAAGTTGCTTCCGTGACGCTTTTTTGCCGCTCTATCTACTGCCTCAGTTTTCAGCCGATTTTCTCCGTTCAAACTCTATACTGTTCTGCTCTTTCTGCTAATGTTTGCTATGACTTTTGGTGTTTATTACTATTATACTTTTTAAAATATTACACTTTTTTCCTTTAATTTGTCCCATTGAAATGAATGGGAAACTTCCACAATTCTGCTAAAACTTGCTTGTTTTTGAAACTTAACTACTTTGTCATACTTTCACCTAGAAACTCCATTCAAACTTTAAAATGTTCTCAGACTATTGGGCTATTCCTGAATGATTCAGCTTTTTCAGATCTTCTACCGTTTTAATTTTATACCTCTTTAAGTTTTCAGTTGCAAAATTGTGATTTTTCAGAAAATACATGCGTTGTTATGGTTGCTATGCAATTAACTCAGAGTGTGCACTCGTCCTTTCTGAATTTTCTCTTCATGTCTGAACAACTTCTTGCTACTCGCTCAATTTCCACTCAACCCCCACAAATTATACATCAAAACGTAGGTATTTTTGCTGGCTTTCAGAAAATGTCACTATCATTGTTGTGGGACTTATAGATTTTTGCAAATCTCCTCAGAGTAACATAAAGTCTCAAAACTCTCCATAGAAACTCAATGGAGAGTTCCTTCAAAATCAGCGCTGGAATTCTCTAATGAGAGGCATTTTCAAATCGTCATATCTCCTTAACGAAACAAAGTTGAGACATGACGCTTGTGCCAATATATCTTCAGACATCCCTGATGCTCACAATTCAAGAATTTTTTCCTCACCTATTACCGTTTAGCCATGAATTACACTTGTTTGAGGGTAGGAAATTTTTCCCTCGCTCAGATTTCTTCAGATTTCAAACTCTGGAAATGAGGCACTTTTTTTCTCTCGTCATATCTTTTGATTGATTTCAACAGAGACCTGAAAATTTCCATGACTGTTCACCAAAGCCTGCTGTTTCTTCACGGTGAAAGAATGATTTTGATGCTCCATATAGATTTAGAGTTACAAAACGTTGTTTGAGGGCAAGTCAAGGCAGTTTTGCTTCGCCTCTACTCAGTTACAGTGTATTACAAGTCATATATCTTCAATAATTTATATTTTATCTCTGAATTATGAAGGCCTGAAGTTTTCCCCATCTCTTCTGAACAAATCGGTGTCAGAATGAGCGTTCTAGCCCCTCACGGTTAGGAAATTATGGCCATTTGTTCGAGGGGAATCCTGAATGTGAGAAATACACTGCAGAAAACGCATAGCTGTCTCTGTGTCTGTGTGTGTAAGTGCTGATTACAGCAGGTGCAGCCAATTTAGCTGACCTAGATATACCAAGCACAGACTCTCAACAGCCTCTGCACACTTTGCTCTCTGTGTATGTGTGTGTGAGTATCAATATTTCTCCCATGTTAAAGTATTACTCCTCCATAATAGTATTTGTGCTAAATCAAAGTACTTCTACTACATCTTAGTACTTCTGCTCAATCATAGTATTTCTGCTAAATCATAGTATTTTTGAAAAATCATGGTATTTGTGCCAAATCATGGTTTTGGGGCAGAACCGTAATATTTATTTTGTGTTATGAGATTACTACTAAGTGCAGGAATGTCTGTTATGTTATAGTTTATGTGCTGAATATAGTATATCTGCCAAATCAAAGTATTTATCCCAAATCATAGTATTTATGCAAAATTACAGTATTTCTGCTAAAAAGCAGAAATAATACCTTTTAGCAGAAATTTCTGTGAAAAGATATTATTTCTGCTAAATCATAGTATTTCTGCCAAATCATAGTATTTGTACTTATTCATAGTACTTGTGCCAAATCATAGTATTTGTACCCAATCATAGTATTTCTGCAATATGATCGTATTTGTGCCAAATCATGGTATCTTTTGCCAAATCATGGTATTTGTGCCAAATCATGTTATTTGTGGCCAGTTAAAATTTCTGTTATATTAGTGTTACTACTAAGTCATAGAATTTCTGTTATGTTATAGTATATCTTCTGATTATGGTATATGTGCCAAATAATAGTATTTATAGCAAATAATAGTATTACTGCCCAAACATAGTATTTGTAGTAGTAGTTGTTGTAGTATTTGTGCAAAAACATAGAATTTCTGCAAAATCATAGTATATCTGTTATGTTATAGTATTACTACTAAGGCATAGTATTCCTACCAAATCACAGCATTCCAAATCATAGTATTACTGCAATTCCATAGTATTTGAGCGAAATCGTAGTATTTGTGCAAAACATACTATGTCTGCAAAATCACATTATATCTGCTATGTTATAGTATTATTACTAAGGCATAGTATTTCTACCAAATCATAGTATTCCTTCAAAATCATAGTATCACTGCAATTTCATAGTATTTGAGCGAAATTGTAGTATTTGTACTAAATCATGGTACTTGTACCAAATCATAGTATTTTTTGCAAATCATATTATTTGAACCAAAACATTGTATTTGTAATGAAGTCATAGTATTTCTTCTAAATCATAGTATTTCACCCAAATCTCAGTAGTTGTGCTAAAACCCAGTATTATTGCCAAATCGTAGTATTTGTACTGAAACATAGTATTTGTGCCAATAAGAGTATTTGTACTAAATCATAGTACTTGTGCCAAATCATAGTATTTCTGCCATATTGTGCTAGTTGTGCAAAACATAGACTGTCTGCAAAATCATAGTATATCTGTTATGTTATAGTATTACTACTAAGTCACAGTATTTCTGCCAATTCGTAGTATTTGTACTAAATCATACTACTCGTGCCAAATCATAGTATTGAAATCAAAATATAGTATTTGTACCAAAGCATTGTATTTGTACAAGTACAGTATTTCTGCCAAATCATAGAATTACTGCAATTTCATAGTATTTTGAGGAATCCTTTGTTATAGTATTACTTCTAAGTCATAGTATTTCTGCTTTGTCATAGTATTACTGCTATTTCATAGTATTTGAGTGAAATTACAGTGTTTCTGCAAAAACATTGTATTTCTGCAAAATCATAGTATTTCTCTCATCTTAAAGTACTGATTATTGTATTTGTGCCAAAGTTTAGTATTTCTGCCAAATGATATTATCTCTGCTAAATCATAGTGTCTGCCAAATCATAGTATTTGTGCCAAATTATGGGATTTTGCCAAAACATGGTACTTGTGCCAAAATATAGTATTTTTGCCCAATTAATATTTCTGTTATGTTATAGTATTACTACTAAGTCGTAGAATTTCTGTTATGTTCTGCCAAATCATAGTATTACGGCTATTTCAGAGTATTTGAGTGAAATTACAGTGTTTCTGCAAAACATTGTATTTCTGCTAAATCATAGTCTTTCTGTTATCTTAAAGTACTTGCACTCAATTATAGTATTTGTGCCAAAGTTTAGTATTTCTGCCAAATCATATTATCTCTGCTAAATCATAGTGTCTGCCAAATCATAATATTTGTGCCTAAGCGCAGCATTTGTACCAAAACATAGTATTGCTGCTATATCATAGTATTTGAGCCAAATCATAGTATATGTCCTAAAACATAGTATTTCTGCCAAATCATAGTATTTGTCCTAAAGCATAGTATTTCAACAAAATCACAGTATTTCTGCTATGTTATAGTATTTGTGCTTGTAGAAAACCTGTGTTAGTGTGAGCTACATTACCCAGCAGCCTCTGAGCAGTGAGGGAATTCATGAGCTAGATGGTCTTCCTTCGCTCCTGGGCTAACGATTGAGGAGAGAGCTGCTGGGAAGGGGAGCAAATAGCCCATCCTGTATTTGTTAGATGGTGTGTGTCACATAAACGTGAGTTAATGTTCCATGCTTAAGATGTTTACCCTGCTACTTGTGTGTATTGGTTTTAGTTACCTTTAGCGTATGTGCTAGTTAGCAATAATAGCTATGGCAGCACAGTTATTTGATTGTTTTGGGCTTGTTCCTGCTTTGTTTGTTTGTTCAAATTTATGTGAATTTGTACACTGTAATATCGCTGTATTACGTAGTGGCTAAGTAGGAGGCTGACTGTTACTAAGTGCATCAGTGTACATAGGTCATCTCTTGTGTTGGAGTGCCCTCTTGTGGCGCCTTTTGGGTAGTGCCTTAGTAAACGTGAACACTGCAAAGAAGTGGTATCAGACTGGTTTGTAGTGGAGGAATTTGTTGCCAGTTTCTTTCATCTTTAATCCGTATTCATGTTGTAATGTAGTAACTTTTGTGGCGCAAATACCACAATATGGCAGAAATACCATGTTTTGGCACAAATACTTTGATTTGGTATACTTTAGCTTCTCCACCCCTTTTCAGCAAAATTTTCATTTTTTCACCCCTTTTCAGCACAAATTCCAGCTTTTTGGCGGTTTTCAGAAAAAAAACTTTTCAGCAGAAACTCTGCTGATTCACCTCTTTTCAGCGCAACGTTCTGCTTCTTTTGCCTCTTTTCTGCAGAAATTCTGCTGATTCACCTCTTTTCTGCAAAATTTTCATCCTTTTGCCTCATATCAGCACAGTTCTCAGCAGCTTCTGATAATTTCAGCACAATTGTCAGTCTATCTACCTCTTTTTGTGAGAATGAGTTTGGCTCAGTGAGATGAGTAGCTGCCTTGAGACCAGGAGGTTCGAGGGGAATCCTGAATGTGAATGTGAGAAATACACTGCAGAAAACTTATACCTCTCTCTGTGTCTGTGTGTGTAAGGGCTGATTACAGCAGGTGCAGCTAATTTAACTGACCTAGATATACCAAGCCCAGACTCTTAACAGCCACTGTTCCCTTTAGGCTCTGTGTATGTGTATGTTTGTGTGTCTGTATCAATATTTCTCCCATGTTAAAGTATTACCCTCCATAATAGTATTTCTGTTAAATCAAAGTACTTCTACTACATCTTAGTATTTCTGCCAAAGCATAGTATTTTGGCCAAATCATGGTATTTGTGCCAAAGCATAGTATTTCCACAAAATAACAGTATTTCTGCTATGTTATATTATTACTGCTCATAGTATTTCTGCCAAATCTTGGTATTTGTTCCAAAGCATAGTATTTCTGCCAAATCACAATATAACTGCAAAATAAAGGGTTTTTTTTTTTTTAGACAAATCATAGTGTTTGTGCTAAATCCTAGTAATTCTGCTCAATCATAGAATTTCTGCTATGCTGAAGTGCTTTTTGTTAGATTACAGAATTTCTGCTAAGTCAAAGTATTTCATGTAAATCATAGTATTTATACCAAGTCCCAGTGTTTCTGCCAAATCATAAATCATAAATAATGTGGCGTGTTGGGGAACAGCTAGTTCTCTCCCATCATGCCTTGGGACATGTGCTGCATTTTAGATGTTCTTGTTTCATTGTTTATGGTTACGTTACTTTTAACTGTTGTCTTGAATGTTGTGTTTATACTACGGTACAAAGTCACTGACAGTTATTGTTTTATAGGAAGAATGCAGTACCATAAGTGAGTTCTGTTATGCTGTTATTGACCCTTGAAGCACATTGTGGCACAAGCAAGTATGTTCAATAAAAAAACTCCCCTACCAGCTTGGGGTGGAAATACAGGCTCAATCTCTCCCTGTGAGTTTCTTTGCAAGATTCATCTGCATGCCACAATAATTTTAATAAAGCAAAGTTAAGATGAGAGGCTGGTGCCAATTCATCTTCAAGCACTGCGGACACTCACGGTTGGAGCAGTTTTTACTGTCATCTTACTGTTGAGCCATAAATTACGTTTGTTTTCAAACTCTTGAGCCATAAATTACGTTTGTTTTCAAACTCTTAAATGAAGCCGCTTTCTTCTCTCGTCATATCTCCGCGACGGAGGTACAAAAGAGCTATCGCAGTCAAAGTTCATGAAATTCTGCTGATTCACCCAGTAAAGGAATTGTGCTTCTATCCCACCTAGTTTTTGAGTTACACGACATTTTGTAACTCCAGAAAACGGCGCTTTTACGCCTCTCACCGCGATCTAATTCTGACTGCTCATCTCCCTGTTTTCCAGGCAGTGGCTCTCTTTGCCGGTGGCGATTTGGTAATGACCCGGGTCTGCAGCCCAAAGGTCGTGGGTTCAATTCCACCTTGGTCCACATGGTTTTTTTTCACTACAAATTTATACACTATCACAGACCTGTAATTTATATTGCTAATTTATTACAATTCTGCAAAGTTTTATGATGTTAGCAGTTTGTCTAATACGGACCTCAGATTCTTGTTAACGCCCATGGCAGAAATACATACAAGTACACAGCCTGATGAAGCAGACAGAAGCAGTACCTCTGATTGCAGAAAGTATTACTACTCCATAATAGTATTTCTGTTAAATCAAAGTACTTCTACTACATCTTAGTACTTCTGCTCAATCATAGTATTTCTGCTAAATCATGGTATATTTTTGCCAAATCATGGTATTTGTGCCAAATTAGAGTATTTGTGCCCAATTAAAATTTCTGTTATGTTATAGTATTACTACTAAGCCATAGCATTTCTACCAAATCATAGCATTTCTTCAAAATCATAGTATTACTGCAATTTCATAGTATTTGAGCGAAATCGTAGTATTTGTGAAAAACATACTATGTCTGCAAAATCACAGTATATCTGTTATGTTATAGTATTACTACTAAGGCATAGTATTTCTGCCAATAAGAGTATTTGTATTAAATCATAGTAGTTGTGCCAAATCACAGTATTTCAGTCACATTGTGCTAGTTGTGCAAAACATAGACTGTCTGCAAAATCATAGTATATCTATTATGTTATAGTATTACTACTAAGTCGTAGACTTTCTGTTTTGTTATAGTATCTCTGCTGAATATAGTATATGTGCCAAATCATAGTATTTATAGCAAATCATAGTATTTGTGCTAATACATAGTATACTGCCACATTATAGTATTTGTGTAAAACCAGAATGTCTGCAAAATCATCATATATCTGTTATGTTATAGTATTACTACTAATGCATAGTATTTCTAACAAATCATAGAATTCCTTCAAAATCATAGTATTACTGCAATTTCATAGTATTTCAGCAAAATCGTAGTATTTGTGCAAAACATACTATGTCTGCAAAATCACAGTATATCTGTTATGTTATAGTATTACTACTAAGGCATAGTAATTCTACAAAATCATAGTATTCCTTCAAAATCATAGTATTTCTGCAATTTCATAGTATTTGAGCGAAATCGTAGAATTTTTTTGCAAATCATATTATTCGAACCAAACATTGTATTTGTAATGAAGTCATAGTATTTCTTCTAAATCATTGTATTTCACCCAAATCTCAGTAGTTGTGCTAAAACCCAGTATTATTGCCAAATCATAGTATTTGTACTAAATCATAGTACTTGTGCCAAATCATAGTATTTCTGCCATATTGTGCTAGTTGTGGAAAAACATAGACTGTCTGCAAAATCATAGTATATCTATTATGTTATAGTATTACTACTAAGTCGTAGACTTTCTGTTTTGTTATAGTATCTCTGCTGAATATAGTATATGTGCCAAATCATAGTATTTATAGCAAATCATAGTATTTGTGCTAATACATAGTATACTGCCACATTATAGTATTTGTGTAAAACCAGAATGTCTGCAAAATCATCATATATCTGTTATGTTATAGTATTACTACTAATGCATAGTATTTCTGCAAAATCATAGTAATTTTGCAGAAACCTTGTACTTGGTAAATAATAGTATTTGTGCCAAATCATAGTATTTGTGCCAAAACATTGTATTTGTACAAAGTCATAATATTTCTTCTAAATCATAGTATTTCAATCAAATCTCAGGAGTTGTGCTAAACGCAGTATTATTGCCAAATCATAGTATTTGTACTCAAACATATCAGTTCAACTTATTTAACTCTTCTCAACAGCCCAACACCTCTTCTTCACCCCTGTTTCAGCAGAATTGTGAGTGTTTTCACCCCTTTTCAGCACAAATCCCAGCTTTTTCAGGTGTTTTCAACAGAAATCTCTTTTTAGCAGACATTCTGCTGATTCACCTGTTTTCAGTGCAACGTTCTACTTCTTTACCTCTTTTCAGTAGAAATTCTGCTGATTCACCTATTTTAAGCAGAATTTTCAGCCTTTCACCTCTTATCAATACAAATCTCAGTATCTTCTGCTCATTTCAGAGGAAACCATTTCACCTCTTTTCAGTAGAAATTTGAACTTCTGTACCCCTTTGAAGCAGAATCTTTGCCTTTTCACCCTTTTTCAGCAAAAGTTTCTGTTTTCTCACTTGTTTTCAGCATAATTTTTCAGTTTCTTTACCGCCATACAATTTTTGCAGCTTTTCATCTTTTCAGTCATTTTCAGCAGGCAACTTCAGCGTTAAGGCATCCACACAGCATTTTCGCAGGAAATGCAAATTTTCTAGTTATTCTTCAAGTTGCTTCCGTCGTTTTTTGCCGCTCATCTACTGCCTCAGTTTTCAGCCGATTTTCTCCGCTCAAACTCTATACTGTTCTGCTCTTTCTGCTAATGTTTGCTATGACTTTTGGTGTTTATTACTGTTATACTTTTTAAAATATTACACTTTTTTTCCTTTAATTTGTCCCATTGAAATGAATGGAAAACTTCCACAATTCTGCTAAAACTTGCTTGTTTTTGAAACTTAACTACTTTGTCATACTTTCACCTAGAAACTCCATTCAAACTTTAAAATGTTCTCAGACTATTGGGCTATTCCTGAATGATTCAGCTTTTTCAGATCTTCTACCGTTTTAATTTTATACCTCTTTAAGTTTTCAGTTGCAAAATTGTGATTTTTCAGAAAATACATGCGTTGTTATGGTTGCTATGCAATTAACTCAGAGTGAGGGCTGGTCTGTTCTGAATTTTCTCTTCATGTCTGAACAACTTCTTGCTACTCGCTCAATTTCCACTCAACCCCACAAATTATACATCAAAACGTAGGTATTTTTGCTGGCTTTCAGAAAATGTCACTATCATTGTTGTGGGACTTATAGATTTTTGCAAATCTCCTCAGAGTAACATAAAGTCTCAAAACTGTCCATAGAAACTCAATGGAGAGTTTCTTCAAAATCAGCGCTGGAATTCTCTAATGAGAGGCATTTTCAAATCGTCATATCTCCTTAACGAAACAAAGTTGAGACATGACGCTTGTGCCAATATATCTTCAGGCATCCCTGATGCTCACAATTCAATAATTTTTCCTCACCTATTACCGTTTGGCCATGAATTACACTTGTTTGAGGATAGGAAATTTGTCCCTCGCTCAGATTTCTTCAGATTTCAAACTCTGGAAATGAGGCACTTTTTTCTCTCGTCATATCTTTTTGATGGATTTAAACAGAGACCTGAAAATTTCCATGACTGTTCACCAAAGCCTGCTGTTTCTTACGGTGAAAGAATGATTTTGATGCTCCATATAGATTTAGAGTTAGAAAACGTTGTTTGAGGGCAAGTCAAGGCAGTTTTGCTTTGCCTCTACTCAGTTACAGTGTATTACAAGTCATATATCTTTAATAATTTATATTTTATCTCTGAATTATGAAGACCTCCAGATTCCCCATCTCTTCTGAACAAAACGGTGTCAGAATGACCGTTCTATCTCCTACGGTTAGGAAATTATGGCCATTTGTTCGAGGGGAATCCTGAATGTGAGAAATACACTGAAGAAACCCATAGCTCTCTCTGTGTCTGTGTGTGTAAGTGCTGATTACAGCAGGTGCAGCCAATTTAGCTGACCTAGATATACCAAGCCCAGACTCTTAACAGCCCCTGTACACTTTGCTCTCTGTGTATGTGTGTGTGAGTATCAATATTTCTCCCATGTTAAAGTATTACCCTCCATAATAGTATTTGTGCTAAATCAAAGTACTTCTACTACATCTTAGTACTTCTGCTCAATCATAGTATTTCTGCTAAATCATAGTATTTTTGAAAAATCATGGTACTTGTGCCAAATCATGGTTTTGGGGCAGAACCATAATATTTATTTTATGTTATGAGATTACTACTAAGTGGAGGAATGTCTGTTATGTTATAGTATATTTGCTGAATATAGTATATCTGCCAAATCATAGTATTTATCCCAAATCATAGTGTTTATGCAAAATTACAGTATTTCTGCTAAAAAGCAGAAATAATACCTTTAGCAGAAATTTCTGTGAAAAGATATTATTTATGTTAAAACATAGTATTTCTGCTAAATCATAGTATTTCTGCCAAATCATAGTATTTGTACTTATTCATAGTACTTGTGCCAAATCATAGTATTTGTACCCAATCATAGTATTTCTGCAATGTCATCGTATTTGTGCCAAATCATGGTATTTTTTTTTTGCCAAATCATGGTTTTGGGGCAAATCATGTTATTTGTGTCCAGTTAAAATTTCTGTTATATTATAGTGTTACTACTAAGTCGTAGAATTTCTGTTATGTTATAGTATATCTGCTGATTATGGTATATGTGCCAAATCATAGTATTTATAGCAAATCATAGTATTACTACCCAAACATAGTATTTCTGCCAAATTGTAGTATTTGTGCAAAAACATAGAATTTCTGCAAAATCATAGTATATCTGTTATGCTATAGTATTACTACTAAGGCATAGTATTCCTACCAAATCATAGTATTCCAAATCATAGTATTACTGCAATTCCATAGTATTTGAGCTTAAATCGTAGTATTTGTGCAAAACATACTATGTCTGCAAAATCACATTATATCTGCTATGTTATAGTATTACTACTAAGGCATAGTATTTCTACCAAATCATAGTATTCCTTCAAAATCATAGTATCACTGCAATTTCATAGTATTTGAGCGAAACTGTAGTATTTGTACTAAATCATGGTACTTGTGCCAAATCATAGTATTTTTTTGCAAATCATATTATTTGAACCAAAACATTGTATTTGTAATAAGTCATAGTATTTCTTCTAAATCATAGTATTTCACCCAAATCTCAGTAGTTGTGCTAAAACCCAGTATTATTGCCAAATTGTAGTATTTGTACTGAAACATAGTATTTGTGCCAATAAGAGTATTTGTACTAAATCATAGTACTTGTGCCAAATCATAGTATTTCTGCCATATTGTGCTAGTTGTGCAAAAACATAGACTGTCTGCAAAATCATAGTATATCTGTTATGTTATAGTATTACTACTAAGTCACAGTATTTCTGCCAATTGTAGTATTTGTACTAAATCATACTACTGTGCCAAATCATAGTATTCAAATCAAAATATAGTATTTGTACCAAAGCATTGTATTTGTAATGGCACAGTATTTCTGCCAAATCATAGAATTACTGCAATTTCATAGTATTTTGAGGAACCCTTTGTTATAGTATTACTTCTAAGTCATAGTATTTCTGCTTTGTCATAGTATTTGTACTGAAACATAGTATTTCTGCCAAATCATAGTATTACTGCTATTTCATATTATTTGAGTGAAATTGCAGTGTTTCTGCAAAGACATAGTATTTCTGCCAAATCATAGTATTACTGCTATTTCATAGTATTTGAGTGAAATTACAGTGTTTCTGCAAAAACATTGGTTGGTATTGGTTTTAGTTACCTTTAGCGTATGTGCTAGTTAGCAATAGCTATGGCAGCCCAGTTATTTTATTGTTTTGGGCTTGTTCCTGCTTTGTTTTTTCCCCTGCAAATTTATGTGAATTTGTACACTGTAATATCGCTGTATTACGTAATGGCTAAGTAGGAGGCTGACTGTTACTAAGTGCATCAGTGTACATAGGTCATCTCTTGTGTTGGAGTGCCCTCTTGTGGCGCCTTTTGGGTAGTGCCTTAGTAAACGTGAACACTGCAAAGAAGTGGTATCAGACTGGTTTGTAGTGGAGGAATTTGTTGCCAGTTTCTTTCATCTTTAATCCGTATTCATGTTGTAATGTAGTAACTTTTGTGGCACAAATACCACAATATGGCAGAAATACTATGTTTTGGCACAAATACTTTGATTTGGTATACTTTAGCTTCTTCACCCCTTTTTCAGCAAAATTTTCATTTTTTCACCCCTTTTCAGCACAAATCCCAGCTTTTTCAGGTGTTTTCAACAGAAATCTCTTTATTTCTGATTGCTGATGTCTTTGTTTTTCAGCCGCCCGCCCCTTTCCAGGTGGCGCAATCAGTAATGACACGGCTCTGCAGCTCAAAGGTCGTGGATTCAATCCCACCTTGGTCAACATTTTTTTTTCACTACAAATTTATACACTTTCACAGACCTGTAATTTATATTGCTAATTTTTTCACTACAGATGAGTAGTGGAAAAACATACTATGTCTGCAACATCACAGTATATCTGTTATGTTATAGTATTACTACTAAATCACATTATTTCTGCCAATTCAAGGAGGCTGACTGTTACTAAGTGCATCAGTGTACATAGGTCATCTCTTGTGTTGGAGTGCCCTCTTGTGGCGCCTTTTGGGTAGTGCCTTAGTAAACGTGAACACTGCAAAGAAGTGGTATCAGACTGGTTTGTAGTGGAGGAATTTGTTGCCAGTTTCTTTCGCCTTTAATCCGTTATTCATGTTGTAATGTAGTAGTACCACAATATGGCAGAAACACTATGTTTTGGCACAAATACTTTGATTTGGTATACTTTAGCTTCTTCACCCTTTTCAGCAAAATTTTCATTTTTTCACCCCTTTTCAGCACAAATTCCAGCTTTTTGGCTGTTTTCAGAAAAAAAACTCTTTTCAGCAGAAACTCTGCTGATTCATCTCTTTCAGCGCAAGTTTCTGCTTTGCCTCTTTTCTGCAGAAATTCTGCTGATTCACCTCTTTTCTGCAAAACTTTCAGCCTTTTGACCTCTTATCAGCACAATTCTCAGCAGCTTTTGCTCATTTCAGCAGAATTGTCCGTCTCTCCACCTCTTCTTTGTAAGAATGACTTTGGCTCAGGGAAATAAATAGCCACCTTGAGACCAGGAGGGCCAGGTTCGAATCCTGCTCAGTGGGGCATTTTTTTTTTCACCACCATACAACTTTTTGCAACTTTTCATCGTTTTTAGCTTTTCATAGTATCATAGTATTTCCACAAAATATTTGTATTTCTGCTACGTTATATTATTACTGCTCATAGTATTTCTGCCAAATCTTGGTATTTGCTCCAAAGCACAGTATTTCTGCCAAATCACAATATAACTGCAAAATAAAGGTTTTTGAGACAAATCATAGCGTTTGTGCTAAATCCTAGTAATTCTGCTCATAGAATTTCTGCTATGCTGAGGTGCTTTCTGCTAGATTATAGTTTTTCTGCTAAATCAAAGTATTTCATGTAAATCATACCAAGTCCCAGTGTTTCTGCCAAATCATAAATCATAAATAATGTGGCGTGTTGGGGAACAGCTAGTCCTCTCCCATCATGCCTTGGGACATGTGCTGCTGTTTAGATGTTCTTGTTTCATTGTTTATGGTTACGTTACTTTTAAACTGTTGTCTTGAATGTTGTGTTTATACTATGGTACAAAGTCACTGACAGTTAATGTTTTATAGGAAGGAAGAATGCAGTACCATAAGTGAGTTCTGTTATGCTGTTATTGACCCTTGAAGCACATTGTAGAACAAGCAAGTGTTTAATAAAAGCTTCTCCTACCAGCTTGGGGTGGAATTACAAGCTTAAGCTTTCCCTGTGTGCTTATTTGCAAGACTTGTATGTGCCATAATAATTTTAATAAAGCAAAGTTAAGATGAGAAGCTTGTTCCAATTCATCTTCAGACAGTGCTGCCAGTCACGGTTGGAGCAGTTTTTACTGTCATCTTACTGTTGAGCCATAAATTACGTTTGTTTTCCAACTCTTAAAATGAAGCCGTTTCTTCTCTCGTCATATCTCCGCGACGGAGGTACAAAGAGCTGTGAAAATCGCAGTCAAAGTTCAGCAAAGTCTGCTGATTTACCCAGTACAAGAATTGTGCTTCTATCCCACCTAGTTTTTGAGTTACACGACGTTTTGTAACTCCGAAAATCGGCGTTTTACGCCTCACCGCGATCTAATGCTGACTGCTCAAGTCTCTGTGTTTTAGGCACCCGCCCCTTTGGGACCAGACCTCATTTGGCTCAGAGGGTTGAGAAGCTACTGTGAGACCCGGTGGCAGAGGTTCGAGTCCTACCTGTGACAGTTGCTACACATCATCCCCACTTGCATGCACTCTGCTTTCTTGACACTCTTCAGTGTACCCTTACACATAAAGCCATCTCCATCAAACGTGTCTACACCTCTTTTTTAGCAGATAATTCTGCTTTTTCGCTTGTTTTCAGCAACTGCTGATGCTGATAGCCCTCCTAGTTTTTGAGTTACACGACGCTTTGTAACTCCAAAACGGCGCCGCCTCTCACCGCGATCTATTTCCGATTGCTGATCTCTTTGTTTTTCAGCCGCCCGCCCTCTTGCCAGGTGGCGCAATCAGTAATGACACGGCTCTGCAGCTCAAATGTCGTGGGTTCAATCCCACCTTGGTCAACATTTTTTTTTCACTACAAATTTATACACTATCACAGACCTGTAATTTATATTGCTATTTTTTTTTCACTACAAATGAGTAGTGCAAAAACATACTATGTCTGCAACATCATAGTCTATCTGTTATGTTATAGTATTACTACTAAATCACAGTATTTCTGCCAATTCAAGGAGGCTGACTGTTACTAAGTGCATCAGTGTACATAGGTCATCTCTTGTGTTGGAGTGCCCTCTTGTGGCACCTTTTGGGTAGTGCCTTAGTAAACGTGAACACTGCAAAGAAGTGGTATCAGACTGGTTTGTAGTGGAGGAATTTGTTGCCAGTTTCTTTCATCTTTAATCCGTATTCATGTTGTAATGTAGTAACTTTTGTGGTGCAAATACCACAATATGGCAGAAATACCATGTTTTGGCACAAATACTTTGATTTGGTATACTTTAGCTTCTTCACCCCTTTTCAGCAAAATTTTCATTTTTTCACCCCTTTTCAGCACAAATTCCAGCTTTTTCAGGTGTTTTCAACAGAAATCTCTTTTATTTCTGATTGCTGATGTCTTTGTTTTTCAGCCGCCCACCCCTTTCCAGGTGGCGCAATCAGTAATGACACGGCTCTGCAGCTCAATGGTCGTGGGTTCAATCCCACCTTGGTCAACATTTTTTTTTCACTACAAATTTATACACTATCACAGACCTGTAATTTATATTGCTAATTTTTTTCACTACAAATGAGTAGTGCAAAACATACTATGTCTGCAACATCACAGTATATCTGTTATGTTATAGTATTACTACTAAATCACATTATTTCTGCCAATTCAAGGAGGCTGACTGTTACTAAGTGCATCAGTGTACATAGGTCATCTCTTGTGTTGGAGTGCCCTCTTGTGGCGCCTTTTGGTAGTGCCTTAGTAAACGTGAACACTGCAAAGAAGTGGTATCAGACTGGTTTGTAGTGGAGGAATTTGTTGCCAGTTTCTTTCATCTTTAATCCGTATTCATGTTGTAATGTAGTAGTACCACAATATGGCAGAAACACTATGTTTTGGCACAAATACTTTGATTTGGTATACTTTAGCTTCTTCACCCCTTTTCAGCAAAATTTTCATTTTTTTCACCCTTTTCAGCACAAATTCCAGCTTTTTGGCTGTTTTCAGAAAAAAAACTCTTTTCAGCAGAAACTCTGCTGATTCATCTCTTTTCAGCGCAAGTTTCTGCTTCTTTGCCTCTTTGCTGCAAAAATTCTGCTGATTCACCTCTTTTTCTCCAAAACTTTCATCCTTTTGACCTCTTATCAGCACAATTCTCAGCAGCTTCTGCTCATTTCAGCAGAATTGTCCGTCTCTCCACCTCTTCTTTGTAATAATGACTTTGGCTCAGGGAAATGAATAGCCACCTTGAGACCAGGAGGGCCAGGTTCGAATCCTGCTCAGTGGGGCATTTTTGTTTTTCACCACCATACAACTTTTTGCAACTTTTCATCCGTTTTTAGCTTTTCATAGTATCATAGTATTTCCACAAAATATTTGTATTTCTGCTACGTTATATTATTACTGCTCATAGTATTTCTGCCAAATTTTGGTATTTGCTCCAAAGCACAGTATTTCTGCCAAATCACAATATAACAATATAAGGTTTTTGAGACAAATCATAGCGTTTGTGCTAAATCCTAGTAATTCTGCTCATAGAATTTCTGCTATGCTGAGGTGCTTTCTGCTAGATTATAGTATTTCATGTAAATCATACCAAGTCCCAGTGTTTCTGCCAAATCATAAATCATAAATAATGTGGCGTGTTGGGGAACAGCTAGTCCTCTCCCATCATGCCTTAGGACATGTGCTGCTGTTTAGATGTTCTTGTTTCATTGTTTATGGTTACGTTACTTTTAACTGTTGTCTTGAATGTTGTGTTTATACTATGGTACAAAGTCACTGACAGTTATTGTTTTATAGGAAGGAAGAATGCAGTACCATAAGTGAGTTCTGTTATGCTGTTATTGACCCTTGAAGCACATTGTAGAACAAGCAAGTGTTTAATAAAAGCTTCTCCTACCAGCTTGGGTGGAATTACAAGCTCAAGCTTTCCTGTGTGCTTATTTGCAAGACTTGTATGTGCCATAATAATTTTAATAAAGCAAAGTTAAGATGAGAAGCTTGTTCCAATTCATCTTCAGACAGTGCTGCCAGTCACGGTTGGAGCAGTTTTTACTGTCATCTTACTGTTGAGCCATAAATTACATTTGTTTTCAAACTCTTAAAATGAAGCTGGTTCTTCTCTCGTCATATCTCCGCGACGGAGGTACAAAGAGCTATGAAAATCGCAGTCAAAGTTCAGCAAAGTCTGCTGATTTACCCAGTACAAGAATTGTGCTTCTATCCCACCTAGTTTTTGAGTTACACGACGTTTTGTAACTCCGAAAAATCGGCGCTTTTACGCCTCTCACCGCGATCTAATTCTGACTGCTCAAGTCTCTGTGTTTTTAGCACCCGCCCCTTTTGTGACCAGACCTCATTTGGCTCAGAGGGTTGAGAAGCTCCTGTGAGACCCGGTGGCAGAGATTCGAGTCCTACCTGTGACAGTTGCTACACATCATCCCCACTTGCATGCACTCTGCTTTCTTGACACTCTTCAGTGTACCCTTACACATAAAGCCATCTCCATCAAACGCGTCTACCCCTCTTTTTTAGCAGATAATTCTGCTTTTTCGCTTGTTTTCAGCAACTGCTGATGCTGATAGCCCTCCTAGTTTTTGAGTTACACGACGCTTTGTAACTCCAAAAACGGCGCTTTCGCCTCTCACCGCGATCTATTTCTGATTGCTGATCTCTTTGTTTTTCAGTCGCCTGCCCTCTTGCCAGGTGGCGCAATCAGTAATGACACGGCTCTGCAGCTCAAAGGTCGTGGGTTCAATCCCACCTTGGTCAACATTTTTTTTTTTCACTACAAATTTATACACTATCACAGACCTGTAATTTATATTGCTATTTTTTTCACTAAAATGAGTATTGCAAAACACACTATGTCTGCAACATCACAGTATATCTGTTATGTTATAGTATTACTACTAAATCACAGTATTTCTGCCAATTCAAGGAGGCTGACTGTTACTAAGTGCATCAGTGTACATAGGTCATCTGTTGTGTTGGAGTGCCCTCTTGTGGCGCCTTTTTGGTAGTGCCTTAGTAAACGTGAACACTGCAAAGAAGTGGTATCAGACTGGTTTGTAGTGGAGGAATTTGTTGCCAGTTTTTCTTTCATCTTTAATCCGTATTCATGTTGTAATGTAGTAGTACCACAATATGGCAGAAATACTATGTTTTGGCACAAATACTTTGATTTGGTATACTTTAGCTTCTTCACCCCTTTTCAGCACAAATTCCAGCTTTTTGGCTGTTTTCAGAAAAAAAAACTTTTTCAGCAGAAACTCTGCTGATTCATCTCTTTTCAGCGCAAGTTTCTGCTTCTTTGCCTCTTTTCTGCAGAAATTCTGCTGATCCACCTCTTTTCTGCAAAACTTTCAGCCTTTTCACCTGTTATCAGCACAATTCTCAGCAGCTTCTGCTCATTTCAGCAGAATTGTCCGTCTCTCCACAACAACTTTTTGCAACTTTTCATCTTTTTCAGCTTTTCAGCAGACAGCTTCAGCGTCAAGGCATCCACACAGCATTTTCGCAGGAAATGCAAATTTTTCTAGTTATTCTTCGTTGCTTCCGTGACGCTTTTTTGCCGCTCTATCTACTGCCTCAGTTTTCAGCCGATTTTCTCCGCTCAAACTCTATACTGTTCTGCTCTTTCTGCTAATGTTTGCTATGACTTTTGGTGTTTATTACTATTATACTTTTTAAATATTACACTTTTTTCCTTTAATTTGTCCCATTGAAATGAATGGAAAACTTCCACAATTCTGCTAAAACTTGCTTGTTTTTGAAACTTAACTACTTTGTCATACTTTCACCTAGAAACTCCATTCAAACTTTAAAATGTTCTCAGACTATTGGGCTATTCCTGAATGATTCAGCTTTTTCAGATCTTCTACCGTTTTAATTTTATACCTCTTTAAGTTTTCAGTTGCAAAATTGTGATTTTTCAGAAAATACATGCGTTGCTATGGTTGCTATGCAATTAACTCAGAGTGTGCACTCGTCCTTTCTGAATTTTCTCTTCATGTCTGAACAACTTCTTGCTACTCGCTGAATTTCCACTCAACCCCACAAATTATACATCAAAACGTAGGTATTTCTGTTGGCTTTCAGAAAATGTCACTATCATTGTTGTGGGACTTATAGAGTTTTTGCAAATCTCCTCAGAGTAACATAAAGTCTCAAAACTCTCCATAGAAACTCAATGGAGAGTTTCTTCAAAATCAGCGCTGGAATTCTCTAATGAGAGGCATTTTCAAATCGTCATATCTCCTTAACGAAACAAAGTTGAGACATGACGCTTGTGCCAATATATCTTCAGACGTCACTGATGCTCACAATTCAAGAATTTTTTCCTCACCTATTACCGTTTGGCCATGAATTACACTTGTTTGAGGATAGGAAATTTGTCCCTCGCTCAGATTTCTTCAGATTTCAAACTCTGGAAATGAGGCACTTTTTTCTCTCATCATATCTTTTGATGGATTTCCACAGAGACCTGAAAATTCCCATGACTGTTCACCAAAGCCTGCTGTTTCTTACGGTGAAAGAATGATTTTGATGCTCCATATAGATTTAGAGTTACAAAACATTGTTTGAGGGCAAGTCAAGGCAGTTTTGCTTTGCCTCTGCTCAGTTACAGTGTATTATAAGTCATATATCTTTAATAATTTATATTTTATCTCTGATTTATGAAGACCTGCAGATTCCCCATCTCTTCTGAACAAATCGGTGTCAGAATGAGCGTTCTAGCCCCTACGGTTAGGAAATTATGGCCATTTGTTCGAGGGGAATCCTGAATGTGAGAAATACACTGCAGAAAACTCACACCTCTCTCTGTGTCTGTGTGTGTAAGTGCTGATTACAGCAGGTGCAGCCAATTTAGCTGACCTACATATACCAAACCCATACTCTCAACAGCCTCTGCTCACTTTGCTCTCTGTGAATGTGTGTGTGTATATCAATATTTCTCCCATGTTAAAGTATTACCCTCCATAATAGTATTTGTGCTAAATCAAAGTACTTCTACTACATCTTAGTACTTCTGCTCAATCATAGTATTTCTGCTAAATCATAGTATTTTTGAAAATCATGGTATTTGTGCCAAATCATGGTTTGGGGGCAGAACCATAATATTTATTTTATGTTATGAGATTACTACTAAGTGCAGGAATGTCTGTTATGTTATAGTTTATGTGCTGAATATAGTATATCTGTCAAATCATAGTATTTATCCCAAATCATAGTATTTATGCAAAATTACAGTATTTCTGCCAAAAGCAGAAATAGTACCTTTAGCAGAAATTTCTGTGAAAAGATATTATTCATGTTAAAACATAGTATTTCTGCTAAATCATAGTATTTCTGCCAAATCATAGTATTTGTACTTATTCATAGTACTTGTGCCAAATCATAGTATTTGTACCCAATCATAGTATTTCTGCAATATGATCGTATTTGTGCCAAATCATGGTATCTTTTGCCAAATCATGGTATTTGTGCCAAATCATGTTATTTGTACAGTTAAAATTTCTGTTATATTAGTGTTACTACTAAGTCATAGAATTTCTGTTATGTTATAGTATATCTGTTGATTATGGTATATGTGCCAAATAATAGTATTTATAGCAAATAATAGTATTACTGCCCAAACATAGTATTTCTTGTAGTATTTGTAGTAGTAGTTGTTGTAGTATTTGTGCAAAAACATACTATGTCTGCAAAATCACATTATATCTGCTATGTTATACTATTACTACTAAGTCACAGTATTTCTGCCAATTAAGTAGTATTCGTACTAAATCATACTACTTGTGCCAAATCATAGTATTGAAATCAAAATATAGTATTTGTACCAAAGCATTGTATTTGTAATGGCACAGTATTTCTGCCAAATCATAGAATTACTGCAATTTCATAGTATTTTGAGGAATCCTTTTGTTATAGTATTACTTCTAAGTCGTAGTATTTCTGCTTTGTCATAGTATTTGTACTGAAACATAGTATTTCTGCCAAATCATAGTTTTACTGCTATTTCATAGTGTTTGAGTGAAATTACAGTGTTTCTGCAAAAACATTGTATTTCTACTAAATCATAGTATTTCTGTTATCTTAAAGTACTTGCACTCAATTATAGTATTTGTGCCAAAGTGTAGTATTTCTGCCAAATCATATTATCTCTGCTAAATCATAGTGTCTGCCAAATCATAATATTTGTGCCTAAACGCAGCATTTGTACCAAAACATAGTATTGCTGCTATATCATAGTATTTGAGCCAAATCATAGTATATGTCCTAAAACATAGTATTTCTGCCAAATCATACTATTTGTCCTAAAGCATAGTATTTCAACAAAATCACAGTATTTCTGCTATGTTATAGTATTTGTGCTTGTAGAAAACCTGTGTTATTGTGAGCTACATTACCCAGCAGCCTCTGAGCAGTGAGGGAATTCATGGGACTTCTGAGCTAGATGGTCTTCCTTCGCTCCTGGGCTAACGATTGAGGAGAGAGCTGCTGGGAAGGGGAGCAAATAGCCCATCCTGTATTTGTTAGATGGTGTGTGTCACATAAACGTGAGTTAATGTTCCATGCTTAAGATGTTTACCCTGCTACTTGTGTGTATTGGTTTTAGTTACCTTTAGCGTATGTGTGCTAGTTAGCGATAGCTATGGCAGCACAGTTATTTGATTGTTTTGGGCTTGTTCCTGCTTTGTTTGTTCCCCTGCAAATTTATGTGAATTTGTACACTGTAATATCGCTGTATTACGTAGTGGCTAAGTAGGAGGCTGACTGTTACTAAGTGCATCAGTGTACATAGGTCATCTCTTGTGTTGGAGTGCCCTCTTGTGGCGCCTTTTGGGTAGTGCCTTAGTAAACGTGAACACTGCAAAGAAGTGGTATCAGACTGGTTTGTAGTGGAGGAATTTGTTGCCAGTTTCTTTCATCTTTAATCCGTATTCATGTTGTAATGTAGTAACTTTTGTATGGCGCAAAATACCACAATATGGCAGAAATACCATGTTTTGGCACAAATACTTTGATTTGGTATACTTTAGCTTCTTCACCCCTTTTCAGCAAAATTTTCATTTTTTTCACCCCTTTTCAGCACAAATTCCAGCTTTTTCACGTGTTTTCAACAGAAATCTCTTTTATTTCTGATTGCTGATGTCTTTGTTTTTTTCAGCCGCCCGCCCCTTCCAGGTGGCGCAATCAGTAATGACACGGCTCTGCAGCTCAATGGTCGTGGGTTCAATCCCACCTTGGTCAACATTTTTTTTTCACTACAAATTTATACACTTTCACAGACCTGTAATTTATATTGCTAATTTTTTCACTACAAATGAGTAGTGCAAAAACATACTATGTCTGCAACATCACAGTGTATCTGTTATGTTATAGTATTACTACTAAATCACATTATTTCTGCCAATTCAAGGAGGCTGACTGTTACTAAGTGCATCAGTGTACATAGGTCATCTCTTGTGTTGGAGTGCCCTCTTGTGGCGCCTTTTGGGTAGTGCCTTAGTAAACGTGAACACTGCAAAGAAGTGGTATCAGACTGGTTTGTAGTGGAGGAATTTGTTGCCAGTTTCTTTCATCTTTAATCCGTATTCATGTTGTAATGTAGTAGTACCACAATATGGCAGAAACACTATGTTTTGGCACAAATACTTTGATTTGGTATACTTTAGCTTCTTCACCCCTTTCCGCAAAATTTTCATTTTTTCACCCCTTTTCAGCACAAATTCCAGCTTTTTGGCTGTTTTCAGAAAAAATTTTCTGCAGAAATTCTGCTGATCCACCTCTTTTCTGCAAAACTTTCAGCCTTTTCACCTGTTATCAGCACAATTCTCAGCAGCTTCTGCTCATTTCAGCAGAATTGTCCGTCTCTCCACAACAACTTTTTGCAACTTTTCATCTTTTCAGCTTTTCAGCAGACAGCTTCAGCGCCAAGGCATCCACACAGCATTTTCAAGAGGAAATGCAAATTTTTCTAGTTGTGTGGATGCCCTAAAAGGGCTTCCACACTATTGAGTTCCTGTTTCTCTTTATTCTTTATTATTCCCCTAGTTGCTTCCAGTACACTTTTTGGCACTTAACTACTTTCTCAGTTTTCAGCCGATTTTCTCAGTTCAAACTCTATACTGTTCTGCTCTTTCTGCTAATGATGGCTATGACTTTTGGTGTTTATTACTGTTATACTTTTTAAAATATTACACTTTTTTCCTTTAATTTGTCCCATTGAAATGAATGGGAAACTTCCACAATTCTGCTAAAACTTGCTTGTCTTTGAAACTTAACTACTTTGTCATACTTTCACCTAGAAACTCCATTCAAACTTTAAAATGTTCTCAGATTATTGGGCTATTCCTGTCTGATTCAGCTTTTTCAGATCTTCTACCGTTTTAATCTTATCTCTTTAAGTTTTCAGTTGCAAAATTGTGATTTTTCAGAAAATACATGCGTTGCTATGGTTGCTATGCAATTAAGTCAGAGTGAGTGCTGGTCCGTTCTGAATTTTCTCTTCATGTCTAAACAACTTCTTGCTACTCACTCAATTTCCACTCAACCCCCACAAATTATACATCAAAACGTAGGTATTTTTGCTGGCTTTCAGACAATGTCACTATCTTTATTGTGAGATTTACCGTTTTTTCGCAATTTGCCTCGGAGTGACACAAGGTCTCAATACTCCCCATTCAAAGTCTATGGGGAGGTTTTGAAATTCAGAGCTGAAATTCTGAAACGGAGGCATTTTCAAATCGCCATATCTCTTTAATAAAGCAAAGTTAGGACATGAGGCTTGTGCCAATATATCTTCAGACACTGCTGACACTCACAGTGGAAGCAGTTTTTACAATTATCTTACCGTTGAGCAATGAATTACGTTTGTTTGAGGGGTGGAAATCTGTCCTTCTCTCAGTCTTCAAACTCTGGAAATGAAGCCGCTTTTCTCTCGTCAAATCTCCGCGATGGAGGCACAAAGAGCTATCAAAATCGCAGTGAAAGTACACCAAAGTCCGCTGATTCACCCAGTACAAGAATTATGCTGCTAGCCCTCCTAGTTTTTGAGTTACACGACGTTTTGTAACTCCAAAAACGGCGTTTTTCGCCTCACCGCGATCTATTTTCTGACTGCCCAAGTATCTGTCTTTCAGACCGCCGCCTTTCCAGGTGGCGCAATCAGTAATGACACGGCTCTGCAGCTCAAAGGTCGTGAGTTCAATCCCACCTTGGTCCACGTTTTTTTTTTTTTCACTACAAATTTATACACTATCACAGACTTGTAATTTATATTGCTATTTTATTACAATTCTGCAAAGTTTGATGATTTTAGCAGCTTTTCTAATATGGACCTCAGATTCTTGTTAACGCCCATGGCAGAAACAAGTACACAGCCTGATGAAGCAGACTGAGGCAGTACCTCTGATTGGTGAATTTGAGCAGAACCAGGTTGTTCTTTCATTTCATTTCTTTATTTATTTCACACATGGTTCAACAGTGTTTCTTTTCTACATACAGAACCTTCTGCCTCTTTTCAGCAGAAATTCTGCTCATTCACCTCATCTCTTGTGTTGAGTGCCCTCTTGTGGCACCTTTTGGGTAGTGCCTTAGTAAACGTGAACACTGCAAAGAAGTGGTATCAGACTGGTTTGTAGTGGAGGAATCTGTTGCCAGTTTCTTTCATCTTTAATCCGTATTCATGTTGTAATGTAGTAGTACCACAATATGGCAGAAACACTATGTTTTGGCACAAATACTTTGATTTAGTATACTTTAGCTTCTTCACCCCTTTTCAGCAAAATTTTCATTTTTTTCACCCCTTTTCAGCACAAATTCCATTTTTTTGAGCTGTTTTCAGAAAAAAAAAACTCTTTTCAGCAGAAACTCTGCTGATTCATCTCTTTTCAGTGCAACTTATTGCTTCTTTACCTCTTTTCTGCAGAAATTCTGCTGATTCACCTCTTTTCTGCAAAATTTTCAGCCTTTTCACTTCTTCTCAGCACAATTCTCAGCAGCTTCTGCTCATTTAGCAAAATTGTCAGTTTCTCCATCTCTTGTTTTTGACAGAAAGACTTTGGTTCAGTCAGATGAGCAGCTGCCTTGAGACGAGAAGGGCCAGGTTCAAATCCCGGTCATGACAAAACCTGTTTCCAGTTTTCTCTTTTGTTCTCTTTTCTGCAGAAACTCTGCTGATTCATCTCTTTTCAGCGCAAGTTTCTGCTCCTTTGCCTCTTTTCTGCAGAAATTCTGCTGATTCACCTCTTTTCTGCAAAATTTTCAGCCCTTTCACCTCTTATCAGCACAATTCTCAGCAGCTTCTGCTAATTTCAGCAGAATTGTCAGTCTGTCCACCTCTTCTCTGTGAGAATGTGTTTGGGTCAGTGAGATGAGTAGCTGCTTTGAGCCTGGCAGTATATCTGTTATGTTATAGTATTACTACTAAATCACAGTATTTCTGCCAATTCAAGAGGCTGACTGTTACTAAGTGCATCAGTGTACATAGGTCATCTCTTGTGTTGGAGTGCCCTCTTGTGGCGCCTTTTGGGTAGTGCCTTAGTAAACGTGAACACTGCAAAGAAGTGGTATCAGACTGGTTTGTAGTGGAGGAATTTGTTGCCAGTTTCTTTCATCTTTAATCCGTATTCATGTTGTAATGTAGTAGTACCACAATATGGCAGAAACACTATGTTTTGGCACAAATACTTTGATTTGGTATACTTTAGCTTCTTCACCCCTTTTCAGCAAAATTTTCATTTTTTTCACCCCTTTTCAGCACAAATTCCAGCTTTTTTGGCTGTTTTCAGAAAAACAAAACTCTTTTCAGCAGAAACTCTGCTGATTCATCTCTTTTCAGCGCAACTTATTGCTTCTTTACCTCTTTTCTGCAGAAATTCTGCTGATTCACCTCTTTTCTGCAAAATGTTCAGCCTTTTCACCTCTTATCAGCACAAATCTCAGCTGTTTTCAGAAAAAACTCTTTTGAGCAGAAATTCTGCTGATTCATCTCTTTAGGCGCAACTTATTGCTTCTTTACCTCTTTTCTGCAGAAATTCTGTTGATTCACCTCTTTTCTGCAAAATTTTCAGCCTTTTCACCTCTTATCAGCACAATTCTCAGCAGCTGCTAATTTCAGCAGAATTGTCCGTCTCTCCACCTCTTCTTTGTAAGAATGACTTTGGCTCAGGGAAATGAATAGCCACCTTTGAGCAGAAATTCTGCTGATTCACCTCTTTTCTGCAAAATTTTCAGCCTTTTCACCTCTTAGCACAATTCTCAGCAGCTTCTGCTCATTTAAGCAGAATTGTCAGTCTCTCCACCTCTTCTT
Source organism: Oreochromis aureus (assembly GCF_013358895.1). Taxonomy (NCBI): domain Eukaryota; kingdom Metazoa; phylum Chordata; class Actinopteri; order Cichliformes; family Cichlidae; genus Oreochromis; species Oreochromis aureus. Next base: position 758,272 of record NW_024108868.1, read on the forward strand.
TCTCAGAATGACTTTGGCTCAGTGAGATGAGTTGCTGCCTTAGGACCGGAAGGGCCAGGTTCGAATCCTGCTTAGGGCAATGTTTTTTTTCAGCAAAAATTTCTCTGTCTTTACCCCTTTCAGTAGAAGTTTTTGGCTTTTCACCACTTTTCAGCAAACATTTTCTGCTTCTTAAGCTGTTTTCAGCAGAATTTTCAGTTTCTTCACCGCCATATAACTTTTTGCAAGTTTTCAACTTTTTCAGCTTTTCAGCAGGCAACTTCAGCGTTAAGGCATCCACACAGCATTTTCGGAGGAAATGCAAATTTTTCTAGTTATTATTATTTTCCTTTTTCCGCCTGAAATTTTGCAGCGTATCTCGACCCGCAGTTTTGAGACAAGCTTCATATATGTTACCTCATTTTGTGCGGCTGGATCTGGAATGGTGTGCTATGACTTTTGGTGTTTATGAGTATTATAGTTTTTTAAATATTAATATTTTTCTGAAAATTTTCCCGCCTCCTCTGCCAAACAGTTTTGACAATAGGGTTACATATGTTACATCATTTTGTGCGGCTCGAGCTGGACTAGTATGGTACGACTTTTGGTGTTTATGATTTTTATAGTTTTTGAAATATTTAGATTTTAGTGCAAATTTGGGCCAATTTCTAGCCTCCTGAGAAAGATTCTACTTTTGGCCCCATAGAAACAGACTTCATTTGTGGTGTCTTGGCTCTCTCTAGTGGTATACCGGGAGTAGTACAGCCGAAAAGATTTATCCTTGTGTTGAAAACTCCATATCCCACAATTCATAGCACGCCTACAGAGTGAACAATGGCGGCCACCACTTCGTTTTATATGTCTTTTATTCGTGTTTCTAGGTCACAAACTAAACTTTTAAGACATTTTCAGGCGAGAATATAGGTGTGTAAACTTCAAATATCTGCTCGCTTTTATCAAGACATCCCATATTAGCAAGAGTAGTCTTATGTGTTGCTGATAGCCAGCCAGCTAGCTAGAGGCCTCTACCGAGTCAAACAATGGCGGCCACCACTTCGCTTTTCTATGTCTTTTATTCGTGTTTCTAGGTCACAAACTAAACTTTTAAGACATTTTCAGGCGAGAATATAGGTGTGTAAACTTCAAATATCTGCTCGCTTTTATCAAGACATCCCATATTAGCAAGAGTTGTCTTATGTGTTGCTGATAGCCAGTCGGCTAGCATAGCGCCGCTTAGCATAGCTAGCTAGCGCTGCTAGCGACCCTCAAAGCACCTAGGCTGGGCTTATAGTGACGCTGCTAAAATTTGTTGCAACACCCGATCGCCGCCAAGTCTGTGTTTTAGCTGGACTCATTTTTCGCTTATATGGGCCGATGATGCTGGTCGATGTGGAAAAAATAACTGAGTTGTTTGGTGGTGGAGCTAGCCGGAGCTACAACAGAGGGCAGCTATCCACCGTGTGTGACAGAAAGGACATGCCGCGAACCACACATAGGAGGTGGGGCAGGCCACCGCCGATCGACCGGTGGTTGCTAACCTGGAGGTCAATCGTGAATCAGGGAAAGCGAAGGTGGTTGCTAACCTGGAGGTCAATCGTGGATCAGGGAAAGCGAAGGCAGGAGCTGAGGGTGAACTGAATTTCAGGTAAGAAGTTATGAACTGCACTCTATTTGGGTCAGATATAAACAGAGTTTAGGTGTAGTTTATTTTCGCTTGTGCTGACCTTTTACAATCGTACTGCATGCTAGCTAGCACGACAGCTGTGTGCGCGTAAGTTACTGATGTTGAACTTTATTATATTCATAAGGGTTGGTTCGTCAGAGTTGCCGTGACAAACGGAATCGTCCCACATTCAGAGAAAACATTACGATTTATTCTGTCGTTACGAAGCCTCCCCTGTCATTCTCTCGCCAGTTGCAACTTCACTCATGAAACTGATCAACGATCGGCTTTTCGCTCTTGTTTATCGCGCGCTAAAGAACAGCAGCACGTTTAAGCTTGATCAGCTGTTGTTAGAATTAATTTGATTTTAATTTCTAGTATCAGCTGATGTTTTCTGGAGCCACAGCTGAAAAAAGGGAAGTTATGAACTGTTTTTAAGAGACAAATACAGGGGAGTGCAGAATTATTAGGCAAATTGTATTTTTGAGGAATAATTTTATTACTGAACAACAACCATGTTCTCAATGAACCCAAAAACTCATTAATATCAAAGCTGAATGTTTTTGGAAGTAGTTTTAGTTTGTTTTTAGTTTTAGCTATTTTAGGGGATATCTGTGTGTGCAAGTGACTATTACTGTGCATAATTATTAGGCAGCTTAACAAAAACAAATATATACCCATTTCAATTATTTATTTTTACCAGTGAAACCAATAAAACATCTCCACATTCACAAATATACATTTCTGACATTCAAAAACAAAGCAAAAACAAATCAGCGACCAATATAGCCACCTTTCTTTGGAAGGACACTCAAAAGCCTGCCATCCATGGATTCTGTCAGTGTTTTGATCTGTTCACCATCAACATTGCGTGCAGCAGCAACCACAGCCTCCCAGACACTGTTCAGAGAGGTGTACTGTTTTCCCTCCTTGTAAATCTCACATTTGATGATGGACCACAGGTTCTCAATGGGGTTGAGATCAGGTGAACAAGGAGGCCATGTCATTAGTTTTTCTTCTTTTTATACCCTTTCTTGCCAGCCACGCTGTGGAGTACTTGGACGCTGTGTGATGGAGCATTGTCCTGCATGAAAATCATGTTTTTCTTGAAGGATGCAGACTTCTTCCTGTACCAGTGCTTGAAGAAGGTGTCTTCCAGAAACTGGCAGTAGGCCTGGGAGTTGAGCTTGACTCCATCCTCAACCCGAAAAGGCCCCACAAGCTCATCTTTGATGATACCAGACAAACCAGTACTCCACCTCCACCTTGCTGGCGCCTGAGTGGGACTGGAGCTCTCTGCCCTTACCAATCCAGCCACGGGCCCATCCATCTGGCCCATCAAGACTCACTCTCATTTCATCAGTCCATAAAACCTTAGAAAAATCAGTCTTGAGATATTTCTTGGCCCAGTCTTGACGTTTCAGCTTGTGTGTCTTGTTCAGTGGTGGTCGCCTTTCAGCCTTTTCTTACCTTGGCCATGTCTCTGAGTATTGCACACCTTGTGCTTTTGGGCACTCCAGTGATGCTGCAGCTCTGAAATATGGCCAAACTGGTGGCAAGTGGCATCTTGGCAGCTGCACGCTTGACTTTTCTCAGTTCATGGGCAGTTATTTTGCGCCTTGGTTTTTCCACACGCTTCTTGCGACCCTGTTGACTATTTTGAATGAAATGCTTGATTGTTCGATGATCACGCTTCAGAAGCTTTGCAATTTTAAGACTGCTGCATCCCTCTGCAAGATATCTCACTATTTTTGACTTTTCTGAGCCTGTCAAGTCCTTCTTTTGACCCATTTTGCCAAAGGAAAGGAAGTTGCCTAATAGTTATGCACACCTGATATAGGGTGTTGATGTCATTAGACCACACCCTTCTCATTACAGAGATGCACATCACCTAATATACTTAATTGGTAGTAGGCTTTCGAGCCTATACAGCTTGGAGTAAGACAACATGCATGAAGAGGATGATGTGGACAAAATACTCATTTGCCTAATAATTCTGCACTCCCTGTAAACACCAAGCTCCTTTTTTTGTAGCTGACAGCTGGTAACTATGCAGGGGCGGATCTAGCAAAGCTTTTGCCAGGGGGCAGGTAGGCCATTAACAGAGAAAGGTGGACACAAAGATATATACTTTTCTTTCTTACTCTCATATAAAATATTTAGCTTTTATTAAATAGTTATCTGAATCTTACAACCAAAGTTTGTATAATAATACACAAGATTGGCTGTAGACCATTGTTCATCATTCAGAACACTGTGTAAAAATAACAAAAGACAAAAAGTGAATGCAAAAGTGCATAAATATTTATTTTACGTGTTTGATGTGTGTGGCGGGCGTGGTCTGCAGTGCCGCTGCAGGGGAGGTGGACCCACCTGAGCGGCACCTGCAATCACGCCTCACGGGCGTTGTTTGTGCTCTCTCGGGCTGTTTTTGGGTGTGTGTCGGGCTGTGAGTTGAAAAGCTACAGCCGGGCTGTTTGGGTACACCAACCATGTGTGAAAAGTGGTCCATAACGTAATGCTTCAAAGCGTGTTCATGCAAACATTGTCGGATCTGCCGTGGTACAATGGGACTTCTGCTCATGAACCTGTGTGCACAGCGCCTGCAAATTGGCGCTGTACGAAAGTCACTTCATCTTTACACAAAACTGTAAGCTGTCATCTGTGAGGCGCGAGCGGTGTTTGTTTTACCATAGTTCATGGTGGAGAATGGCTGCTCTGCTGAGTTTTGCTCTCTGTAGCTGTATGAATGGCAAACTACACTGAATAGCAGCGGCATAGGCACACATAAAATTTCTTCTGAAATTTTCGCTTTCTAGTTATGATTATTATTATTATTGAAAACTGTTAAACAGTGCCACCTGCTGCACATTATTATTACCATTATTTTATATAAAATCCCATTCTGGTATTCACAAAGCTTACTAGTATGAAGAGTAGATCCTCTTGAAAATGAAATTTTCTAAAAATTCCCCTGAAAGTTGGAAGAGATTTTTTTTTTTTTTTATCAGTGCATACAGAGGTTCCTTTATTAGATTTAACTTTTCTAACCACAGTTAAGTGAATCAAAAACTCTTGGTCCAGTTAACTTGGTCAATTTGTAAATAATCATTTTAGCAGTTTTAGGAGAAGAATGAATGATTTGTGGTCCTAAAAGATCCAGAAGCAGATGATAGCAGACCTAATCAATTTACTGTTTAGACATGATGAAGTTATAGATACCAAACTAAACAGGAAACATACTTTAGCTCACAAAATGTTTAAAAACACAGACGTGCACAGGTAGTTTCTTATTTCCATGCTGATAGTATGCCATTTATTTACCACTGTGATATTTTTATTGGTGTATTTGATATAAATAAGAGGAAATTCAGCTCTCCAATTGATTGTCTCACTTCTGCCTATACATTGAATTAAATCATATCAATAAAACAATTCAATGCAAGCAGTTGCATCACAAATGAAGTCGTGATTTTTTTTTTCTAGTGATGCAAAGATGTATATTTACTTTAAAATCTGCTGTTTTGTAATTTGAATAATTTGTGCTCTGCTCTGTGTCCACTTGGTGGCGCAGTTTGCTCACATAAAAGGTACTATTGGTCTTTCTTGAGTTTATTTAATAGAAGTACTGTAAGTAGTGTTCAACAACTATTAATGGATTAGTGTGTAATTATGTATTCCAACTAATCCATTAAAAAGACATGGGAGTGATAGTTTGTGGAAGTTGCCATGTTACCCTAGCATCCTGAATACAGTGACCGTAATGGCCATTACTGTTCTACCGATTCATATTTTATGTACCGTTAGGTCCATTTATATTTGGACTGATACAAGTTTTTTTTTTTTTTTTTTTACCTGTTCATTGAAACATATTCTATTTATAGTTATTTTTGTAGCTTCACACATGAGGAATTCGTACATCTACCTAGCTTAGTGCCCTCTCTTCTTCTACAGTCTTACATGATGTTCCCTTCTAGAACAGCCTCAATACTCCCCCTGCTGGCATCACTGGTACTGCAACACAAAATGTCCAATATCAACAACCAACCTACTCTTTGTGCGCGTTTCCTAGGGTGACCATATTTTGATTTCCAATAAAGAGGACACTTGGCTCAGTCATCAAGAACTTTAATAATACTGTTTGGTTAAAGAAAATCTTAACATATTTAAACGATGCGGTTAATGAATGGTGAAATAAAAAATGTCACATAGGCTTTTACAAGTCAACAAGTGCAAAAAATAACTTAAAAATCTCTGGAATTAAATAATGGTACAGAAATAAAGCCTCATCGGTATAAGAAAAATTACCAGTACTGGGAAGGTACGAGGGAAATTTCTTTTGCAGTTCGTCTGAGAAATAACATGAGCTTAAGACGATGGTACCTGCAATTAACAACTGTACGATATATATACGTTGGTTACATACCACATAATCTGATAGTTTCTTTGCTAAGTGTCTGAGTGCAACAAAAGCGAGTTCACTTTAAAAAAAGACGTTTCACCGACAACAACTAACAATCAGCAACTAACTTCCAGAAGTTTGCACTGCTGAATCCCACAAAAAGACAAATGGGCCTAAAAATAAAGCTAATTATATTTACCTTATTTACCTCTCTGTACCTCTTTACTTTTACTAGCTGCTGTTTATTAACAGATTTATATAAAATCTATTTTGTCAGACATTTATTCGTGGTTGGCTTCATCTTTGCCTTCATCTATGCCTTTTCCCTCTTTGCCGATGATGTTGTTAACTCATTTGGCACAGCCGTGGACTCACTTTATGCCAGGCATGTATTCTAGCGACAGTGTTTGAGACCCTGGGGTCTGTGCTTCTTGGGGCCAAAGTGAGCAATCGATGTGGACATGTACAATGGCTCTGAGCATTGATTGCTTGATATTTTAGCTTAATGGTTGGTGAGTAATAATATCCCCCCGGCTTGCTGCCGGTACGTTGGGGTTTTTCCCGGTGGATGAGAGGGTTTGTTCCCTGCGCCTCAGGGTCGGGGAACGGGTCCTGACTGTCATCTGCGCTTATGCGCCAAGTGGCAGTTCAGAGTACCCAGCCTTCTTAGAGTCCCTGGGGTGCTGGAAGGTGCCCCACCTGGAGACTCTGTTGTCCTACTGGGAGACTTCAATGCTCACGTGGGTAACGACAGCGAGACCTGAGGGGCGTGATTGGGAGGAACGGCCTCCCTGATCTGAACCCGAGTGGTGTTTTGTTATTGGACTTCTGTGCAAATCACAGTTTGACCATAACGAACACCTTGTTCGAACATAAGAGTGTCCATAAGTGCACGTGGCACCAGGATGCTCTAGGCCGCAGGTCGATGATCGATTTTGTAATCGTATCACCAGACCTGCGACCATATGTTCTGGACACTGGGTAAAGAGAGGGGCTGAGCTGTCAACTGATCACCACCTGGTGGTGAGTTGGATCAGGTGGCGGGGAGGACGCTGGACAGACCCGGTGCACCTAAACGCGTAGTGAGGGTGTGCTGGGAACGTCTAGCAGAGGCCCCAGTCCGCGAGATCTTCAACGCACACCTCCGCAGAGCTTCAACAACATTCCGAGGGAGACTGGGGACATTGAGTCCGAATGGACCATGTTCAGCGCCTCCATTGCCGGGTTGCTGCATTGAGCTGCGGCCGCAAGGTGGTTGGTGCCTGCCGTGGTGGTAATCCCCGAACCAAATGGTGGACACCAGAGGTGAAGGGAGCCACCAGGCTGAAGAAGGAGTCCCATCGGGCTTGGTTAGCCTGTGGGACTCCAGAGGCAGCTGACAGGTATCGACAGGCCAAGCGGAATGCGGCTCGGGCAGTGGCTGAAGCAAAACTCGGGTGTGGGAGGAGTTCGGAGAGGCCATGGAAAAGACTTTGGACTGCCACGAAGAGATTCTGGCAAACCGTCAGGCGCCTCAGGAGGGGAAAGCGGTGCTCTACCTGCACTGTGTATAGTGCTGGCGGTGCGCTGCTGACGCCGACTGAGAAAATTGTCAGACGGTGGAAGGAATACTGAGGACCTCCTTAATCCCACTGACACGCCTTCCGAGGAGGAAGCAGAGTCTGGGGATGAGGGGAATGACCCGCCAATTTCTGGGGTCGAGGTCACTGAGGCAGTTAAACAACTCCTCGGTGGCAGAGCCCCTGGTGTTGATGAGGTCCGCCTCGAGTTCCTGAAGGCCCTGGACGCTGTAGGGCTGTCCTGGTTGACACGCCTGCAATGTTGCGTGGAGATCAGGGCAGTACCCTGGACTGGCAGACCGGGTGGTGGTCCCCATCTTTAAGAAGGGAGACCGGAGGGTGTGTTCCAACCATAGGGGATCACACCTCAGCCTCCTGGGAAAGTCTATGCCAGGGTGTTGGAAAGGAGAGTTCGTCCGCTAGTCGAACCTCGGATACAGGAGGAACAATGCGGTTTTCGCCCTGGTCGCGAACACTGACCAGCTCTTTATCCTCTCGAGGATACTTGAGGGTGCATGGGAGTTTGCCCAACCAGTCTACATGTGTTTTGTGGACTTGGAGAAGGCATTCACCGTGTCCCTCGGGTGTCCTGTGGGAGGTGTTGCGGGAGTATGGGGTGTCTGGCCCATTGCTACGGGCCATTCGATCCCTATACAACCGTTGTAAGAGTTTGGTTCGCATTGCCGCAATAAGTCGGACCTGCTTCCGTGGGTGATGGGCTCCGCCAGGGCTGCCCTTTATCACCGATTCGGTTCATAATTTTATGGACAGGATTTCTAGGCGCAGCCAAGTGGCGGAGGGCTTTCACTGTGGCCTCAGAATCTCATCTCTGCTTTTTTGCGGATGATGTGGTTCTGTTGGCTTCATCAGGTGAGGGCCTCCAGCTCGCACTGGAGCGGTTCGCAGCCGAGTGTGAAGCAGCGGGAATGAGGATCAGCACCTCCAAATCTGAGGCCATGGTTCTCAGCCGAAAAGGGTGGAGTGCCCACCCGGTCGGGATGAGTTCCTGCCCCAAGTGGAGGAGTTTAAGTATCTCGGGTCTTGTTCGCGAGTGATGGGAGAAGGGAGCCGAGATCGACAGACGGATTGGTGCTGCGGCTGCAGTGATGCGGACGCTGCACCGGGTCGTCGTGGTGAAGAGGGAGCTGAGTGTAAAAGCGAAGCTCTCAATTTACCGGTCGATCTACGCCCCGACCCTCACCTATGGCCACGAGCTGTGGGTAGTGACCGAAAGAACGAGATCGCGGATACAAGCGGCAGAAATGAGCTTCCTCCGAAGGGTGGCTGGCCTCCCTTAGAGATAGGGTGAGAAGTTCGCCATCCGGGAGGGGCTCAGAGTAGAGCCGCTGCTCCTCCACATCGAAAGGAGCCAGTTGAGGTGGTTCGGCATCTGACAAGGATGCCCCTGGGCGCCTCCTGGGTGAGGTGTTCGGGCATGTCCCACCGAGGAGGCCCCGGGCAAACCCAGGACGCGCTGGAGAGATTATATCTCTCGGCTGGCCTGGGAACGCCTTTGGTGTTCCCCGGATGAGCTGGAGGAGGTGGTTGGGAGAGGGAGGTCTGGGCTTCTCTGCTTAGGCTTCTGCCCCGCGACCCGACCTCGGATAAAGCGGATGAGGATGGATGGATGGATGGATGGATGGATGGATGGTTGGTGAGTATCTGCAGCTTATCTTTGAATTTGAACTTACATTTGAACTTCAACACATTGAATCCAGAAAATGCAGAAAATGCCTTGCAGTATTGTTAAATCTTGGTGGTCGTTGAATATTTTTTTGTACTGTCTCAACTGTAGAAGCTCTCTTAAGCTCCCCATCTCAAGAACACATTGCATTTTCGAGCTTATTATTGACTTCTTGCTGGTTGCCAAAGGCCAACAGGGGTTGAAGTGGCTTGAACACCAACGTACTGGCAGAGGTGGGAAGTAACGACGTACAAATACTTTATTACTGTACTTAAGTAGAATTTTCAGGTATCTGCACTTTAACTTTTTACTTTTACTTGCTACATTTTTAAACTATTATCTGTACTTTCTACTTGTTACATTTTCAAAACGTGCTCATTACTTTAGGTTTAACAGACTCAAACAGTTATTATTTTTATGTCACTGCAGGCCTTCGAATGTCAAACTGATGTGAGTCTAAACGGTCACACAGGAATGACAGTCCTGTTTGTGTATTACTTACCAGTTAAAAAGAAAGAACGAGGCAAAACCGTGTGCCAAAGTCAGGGGTTAAAGTGGTCATCTAGAGACGCAAGGAGCATACAGGAAGTGATATTTTTTAAGGTAATTTCAAATGCAGTTGAATCAGTACTTGACCTTGACGTAGAAATGTAATGTAGTGTTTAGCTGAATTGGCTCAAGGACTACGTCTTGATGCATGCTCAGTCATCCAGGTAAGTAAATCCCATCACATCACAGACTACATGGCAGACTACACATACTGCCATAATGGCAGTGTGTGACTAATTTGTAAATGGCAGGTGCAGCATTTTAGTGAAATCCACAACACATGGGACTGATTTCAACCACTTCGTGCTGGACTTTAGGAGGAATCTGTACAAATAAGTAAGAAGTGATATTTGATAAGCTTGAATCAGAGAACAATAGGCAGTTGTACAGTGTTAATTTAAAGTTCAGTTTGTCCGCTTGCTTTTTATTTGTTTTGTGCAGTTTATGTGAACCAAGTGCTTTTTCTATCAACTTGATAAGCAAAAATGCTTGAGTAAACTTATCCTTTAAGGGCCATCCACCTTTTTATTCATGATAAACCTTAGTAGTACAGTAGGGGAAATAATTATTTAATTCACTGGTAAATAAAAGATATAAAATGATTAGTATGTCATTGAGTAAAATGAGTACATGCCTCCATCAAGAATTCGCCTCACAGACTGTCAGACCAGTTTATACAGAATCATTTTCTTCCATTCTAACCTCTCCTCCACCAGTGAGACCAAATAACCGTCAAAGTACATCAAGAACAAGATTGTAGACCTGCACAAGGCTGGAATGGGCTACAGTACCATTAGGAAGAAGCTGGGTGAGGAGATGACAACTGCTGGTTGTCATCAGCAGTTGATTATTTAGAAATAATCACACCAGCAGTCTGGTGCAAGATCTTTCCACAAGGTTTATGCTTTTTTTGGGGGGGGGGGGGGGCATCCAGAATGATATTACCACATTGAGGGACGTGTATGATATGTACACATGATAGGTATTTAGTGTACCAAAAATTTTGGATGACAACCTTTTTCCTTTAGCCAGAATTGCTGAAGATCAGTCTTGGATGACTCTTCCAGCATGATAATGTCCCAATTACTACCAAGGAACAAAGGAGTGGCAAAAGAAGGAAGCACATTAAAGTTTTGAGGTGTTGTTAGCGAGTCTCCAAACCTGTGAAGGGAGCTGAAGCTTCAAGGAGTTTCAATAAAGAGGAGTAGGCCAAAATTCCCCATTAGATGTGAATTTCATTAGATGTGCGCAAAACTAGTGTCAAACTACAAGAAATATAATTTCTTTGAACAAATCTGCAAATTCAGCAAATTATTAATTCATCCTGTGTAGAAAAACAAAAAATATATAAAAAAAATAAAATGATAAAAAGGGTCCAGAGTTTTACACAAGAATTCTAATAAGAACTATTATTGACTGAACAGTCGAGCGTAAAATGATCCACGTTGAGTGTTTGTGTGACATTTTAGACCTGAGCTGTGTTAAATTTAATAGACCATTCAATGAGTAGAATTACTATGAATCATTCTCATCTAACTGTATTTAACCCTTTCACGCATAGTGGTCACTACAATGGACACTCTTGTCACTCCATACACATCAGTTGACCACCTAAGTGGACATGTAAAAAACTCTTTGAAAAGTACATGTTTAAAAAAAATGAAGTTCAAAAATTTTTTTCATGCCTAAAGATGAATAAAAATACTTAAGAAAAAAAATCCGGATTGAGGTTGTCATAATTCATGCATGAAAGGGTTAAGTAAAAACATTCTTCATTAAAATAAGCTGTATAGCAAGAGTTAAATGAATTCAGGATTTTGGGGTTTTTTTTTTTCCTGCTCTCTTCTTTGTCCAATTCTCTCATTACTTTTCCCACTGCTTTATAATGCTCTTATTTGTTTTGTGTTTTTTGTACAGTTGCGTGCTCCTAATAAGACAATGGATGGTGTCCTGTCCTGGGCATAACTGGTCCTGGAGAGTCAGTGGTATCTTCTCATAGTTCACCACCTACTATCATTACGGCTGCTAGAATTAAGATTGTGCACAGGTACAAATATTAGGCATTGTTCTTGATCACAAAATGTATTTTGAGCCTTTTCATCAAAGACTGTTCTTTTAAGGTTAAATAGAAATTTTAAAATTCTTTCTCTTCCTGCAGTGTTTTTAGCATTGAACTGGCCTCAGCCTTGACTGTCGTAGTTGCTTCTAACATTGGCCTTCCCTGTCTCCACCACCAAATGCAAGGTAAGCTGGTCAAACACTGTGGTCTGGGAACTCCAATGAGAGATGAGGGAAGACACTGTTTCATAAGTCTGTATTTCATTTATTTTGGTCTGATCAATGCTGCTACCATGGTGATCTTCAACCATGTCAGCCTGTAGGCATTAGATTAAGGAGAGAAGTTTTTGGGTCATGATGTTTAGACTTGCTATATTGATTTTAGATTACACACCTGGTGTTCTTCTAACCAATAAATTGTGAGATGGTTTTTTTCTCATCAAAGATCAAATGTGGTTTTTGGCTGTTTGTAACTCTTTTCTCTACCACATTTTACAATGTCTCTCTGTGACTCTTTGGATGATGATAACATTGTTTTTGGGGCTGATTTTTGTTTTTATCGCTTCGTGTTTAAACAACACTTTGTAAAACACAAGTTTTCATTATCTTTTACTATCTTCCTAACACACGTCAAACATGCAATTGTCACATCCAGATTAGTTGGAAAATGGCCTTGTAGCACACACATGATGTTATTGGTTGTCATCTGAAATTTGGGTGTTACAAAGACCTACAGATAGAAACACTGGACATTTCTCCAGCGGACATCTTTCCAAACTGCAACAAACTAATTGAGTCCGCATCATCCATCCCATGAACTGTCATATTAATAAAAGTCTCTTCTCTCTGTGACTCTTTGGATGATGATAAAATTGTTTTGGCAGCTGGTTTTGTTTTCATCGCTTCATATTTAAAAACACTTTATAGTGTTTAAAGTGTCTCTGATTCTGATTTATGACAAATAATGATGTGTATTGTTCATATATGCTAATACATTAACTTTTTTTCTTCCAAGAGAAGCTCAACTTTTGAGCATCATTAGGGAAGCGAAAACAGTCTCATTGAGTTTCAGGATATAATAATAAAAAAACTAGACTTTTATTATGCTAGAAAGTAACAAAATACCAAGTTGCGCAAGTTAAAGAGTTGTCTGAAAAAAAAAAAAACGGGGTCAAACCAGTGTAAATACATAACTATAACTAAGCTTTATCATGGAGGTTCTGTCATGTTAAAAGCAGATTTTAGATTTGTTTTAACCTCCTAGGATCTGGCGTTTACATATGTTGACATCACTATTGTCATCACTATTGTATTGTATTGTCTAGACCACAATACAAAATTTTTGATATTTTTTCTGATATTCACTTCTGAGGACATTATACTGCCTCCTGGTGGTGGCAAAAGATAATTTCTCATTACATGTTAGATTTAAGATGGCCGACAACACACCCAGAAGTTCAGATGGCAACCCCGAGCCAAACTTCGACCAGGTAAAAATTCAATTACATTTCATGGCTGATTCTTGTTCAGATATGTATAAAAGTGTTCAGTGTTTGTTATGGAAGTCAAATTTGACAAAAGTTAGTAACTGTAATGATTTACCATGCCGCTAAACATGTGGTACGCGTGATGTGGACAGAGGGAGTTAGCAACATGTGCTAGCAAATGTGACAATGAAATTATATTTTTGGATGATTTAGGTAGAAAACAATAGTTTACTACAGCACAAGCAGTTAGAGCATGTTTTATAAAAAAAAAAGGTTTTTATTTGATTTTTCTCATGATGTTTTTCCAGAGCGTTTTTCTCTCACAAGAGCAATGGAGTTACTGGGGTTAATTGGTGGAGACAACTCAGATGTGGAAGATTTGTCAGACATTGATGATCCTGTGAGGGATGCTGAATATCAACAGCCACAACAGGAGCTAAGCAGCAGCGAGGAAGACAGTAGTGGGTGTGAGGACCCCGTTCCACAGCCCTCTCAGCCTATCAGGGGACGTGAACGTCTCCGCGATGAATATGAAGGATATCGCTCAGATCGTGGCATTGCCAGATCACACAATTCCAGACATCACTCGGACACAGCAGGGGAGGCTGATGTCTCAGACAATGTCCCTGAAGAGACAACACCAGGACCAAGCCATCAAGAACAGTCCAAGAGAGGGTGTGGCATGAGATGGAAGGCTTCTCTGCTAACACCAAATCAAGCCCAGTTTGAGCATGAGGAAGAAACTGTGCAGGACAGAGAGGGCTGGACCCCACTGGACTACATTGAGCAGTATATTGATAAAGATTTGATGAAAATGATTGCAGATTGCTCTAATGCTACGTCACTGGCTAGAAGTGGGTACCCACTCAACACATCAACTGATGAAATTTATCACTTTTTGGTGCCTGTATTTTGATGTCTTGGGTACTGTATCCTGCAGTCGGGATGTACTGGTCCAAAACCTTGAGATTCACTGCCATCACAGAAAGGTTCACATGTGACAGATTCTTCAGGCTCAGGAAATCACTCAAAGTGCTCATTGATGATGATGTTCCAGAGGATCTGAAAGAGTGTGATAAATTCTGGAAAGTGAGGCCTTTTCTGAACCACATTCTGAAAGGCTGCAAATCTCAGGCTCGCCCAGAATGGTTTCCATTGATGAGCAGATGATTCAATTCACAGAACCTTGTCCGTATCAATGTAATATGTGCTGGACTTTGAAGTTTATCAAGGGGCACCTGCTCTCCTTGAGCAGGTTGAAGAACCAGGGGATCTGGGTTTGGGAGGCTTGGTCATAGATCGTCTGTCTCAAACACTGCATCCTAATACAAAGGTTTACTGTGATCAGTTCTTCATGTCCATCCAAGGTGTGGAACACATGATGAAGAAGCAGATGTATGTAACTGGCACAGTTATGAAGAATGGGGTCGCTGCAGCAGTACAGAAGCTATTAAATGTCAAAATAATGAAAAAGACAGGAAGAGGGACCTCAGCACAAGTTACCACTGAGAATGGAAAGATTTGTGTGGTGAAGTGGTATGACAATAAATCCGTATTGATCCGTATTGAATCCGATTGTCTGCTGTTCATGCTAGAGAGCCAGAAGACACCTGCCAGAGACGGGACAAAAAACTAAAACGATATGTGACCATCTCGCGACCAAGTATTATCTGTGAATACAACTCCAAGATGGGTGGAGTTGACCTTGTCGATAGAATGATGACTTACTATCACATGAGTGGCCGTACGAAGAAATGGACACTTTTACTACATCAGGTAAAACGATCATTCTTTGTTTTACATTCATCAGGTCCCAATCAGACCAAATAGCAAAGAGAAATTAAAATGCATGATATGAAAGAGTTCGGTCGTAGGAGGTTAAAAAGAGTGGCACAAATGTGTTTAGTGTGTGTTTTTTATAGCAACAATCAACACAGATGTGTTCTTCATCTTCTTGAAACATGCAGAACATTAAATGTAACAAATTAAGATTGACATAATAAGCTGCTCTATCCATAATAAGCTGCTCTATCCTGTGGACTAACCAACCAACTTCACGTATGATATTTGGTTTACCTATGATGCACGTGAAGCAACCTGCTGTGAGCAATAATTCACAACCTGCAGTTACCCATGCAAACCTTGGTGACTCTTGTGATCCAAAGCCTATCAGAGACCTTAAATCCCAGACAACTCAGACTTCAGTAACCCTCACACAGTCTGAAATGGTATCTACATCACAGCCTGTAAAAAAGGAAGTACATCGAACTTTGAAACTGCTGTGTGGTAACCAGTGTTGGGTAAGTTACTTTAAATTAGTAACTTAGTTACATTACTAGTTACTTCTCTAAAAAGTAACTCAGTTACTTCAAGTTACTCGTTACTTTCAAAGTAACTAGTTACTAGGAAAGTAACTTTGGTTTTACTCAGAATTCTCTTGTTAATGTGTTGCTTCCAGTAACTGGATACCCAGCAAGATTGCCAGTCTTCTAGCTTGCTTACTTGCCACAAGTGCACTGTGCCACCTACCAATAGAAAGGAAAAAATAATGTGCACATTTCCACGAGAGAAATCCCACACCTGGACCATCGTTGACCGCCGCCATGATTCTAGCCTGCTTTTTACATCCAACACAAAAACTGCAGTCGTGGTGCTTTTGATTGTACTCAGAACTTGGAAATTCTGCCTTCTGAATAGGAAGATGTAGGTAACACCAGACTGCAGATGAGCTGCATACAGGGCTGGACCGGGACAAAAAAAAAATCGTCCCCGGTATTTTGACTAGAGACCGCCCACCATTATAGGAAAAATCATAAAGCCTTTGAATGAAAACAAACACTGTTGTGACAGTGATGTACAGTTCTGATGGTATATATGTATCAATCTATCAATTGTTTGTTGTAAGACTCAGATAATTATTTTTTAAAAGAGACATTTTAAATGAGAATAATAAAGAAAAGTATTTCCTTGTCCCCCCTTTCCCTGTTAATGCCCTACCTGGCCCCTGGCAACACTTTGCTAGACCCGCCCCTGCACAGTTACCAGCTGTCAGCTACGTAGAAAAGGATGCTGGTGTTATTTGTCTCTCAGAAACAGTTCATAACTTCCTTCAACTTATTCATGTCACCTAAAAGGTAAACCTGTTTCTCCCTCACCTGTTCAGCTCTGATGATTCAGTAAGGACATCTCCTGGTTTCATCTTCATGTTTCCTCTCACCAGATAACCAAACCGATATCATGACCAGCAGCTTTACAGCTGTGGCTCCAGCAAACATCAGCTGATACTAGCAATTAATATTAAATAAATTCTAACAACAGCTGATCAAGCTTAAACATGCTGCTGTTGTTTAGCGTGACATCCGCTGGTTTCCTCTTTCTGGCGCAAAGTGGGCGATAAATAAACAAGAGAGAAAAGCCGATCAGCTGATCATTGATCAGTTTCGTGATTGAAGTAGAAACGGGAGAGAATGAGCGAAGAAGAGGCAGCTGTGCAGCTTCAGCTTTGTGTCTTTTTCATTGTAGCCAAAGTCCGGGACAAACTGTGTTCCTTTTCACCTCAGTACGAAACGCGTAATATTTTCTCTGAATACCAGACGATTCTTTGCAAACTCCTTTGACTACGATGACCTGGATGACTGAGAACCTTCACAGACACACCAGACGATTCTGTTTTTTACTGGACGGTTGGCAACTCTAATAATTAACCGTATGAACAAAATAAAGTTCAACATCAGTAACATAGCACCCACCCAGCTGTATAGAAACTCCGTCATGCTAGCTAGCACGCAGTACGAAAAAGTCAGCATAAGGAAAATAAACTCCACCTAAACTTGGTTTATATCTGACCCAGATAGAC
Organism: Oreochromis aureus; assembly: GCF_013358895.1. Lineage (NCBI taxonomy): Eukaryota > Metazoa > Chordata > Actinopteri > Cichliformes > Cichlidae > Oreochromis > Oreochromis aureus. The sequence goes on from NW_024108868.1 coordinate 775,509, forward strand.
TGCAGGTCATAACTTCTTACCTGAAGTTCAGTTCACCTGACACGCGGACCGGCGGCCGCTCGGGTCTCTCCTCTGCCTCCCTTTTCCTTCATCCACCTGCTGGCCTCCACCACTTGCTAATGTTATTGAATCTGTGGAAGCTCCGCGATATCCACCACACGAAGTAACGAGTAACGAGCCTATCTAAATCCCAGTAACGAGTAACGCGTTCCTGGTTTTGGCATAATAACTAGTTACCGTGCTCGTTACCACAATAATAACGAAGTTAGTCCCAACACTGGTGGTAACACAACAAACACCAGCCAGAGTAAAGATGTCAAGTTTGGGGTTTCTCATAAAGAGCTTCATGACAAGGTGAAAAAGATAAATGCGCTAGAAGGAGAAAAGGCTTTCTTACTCCAGGAGATAGCAGAGCTGAAAGCACATGACGAAAATCCTAAAGACATGTTGGTGCCGAAAGCACCACCCACCATATCCAGTGTGTAGCCTGCTGTCCAGCATGTAAACAACACTGGTGACTTTAATCAGTTCCCAAAAAATGCACAATGGTTCTCTGAGATACACCTCCATTACACCTTGGAAGAAAAGACAAAACATAAAACACTACAACAAGAAATATCTGTTCTCTTAACTGAGAGAGAGCAGCTGAAACAAAGTGTTGCCAGAAAACTATCTGTAACACAGCAGGATGCATTAGCACAATGGTTGATAGGTTTGTAGCTTGAACCTATTCGCTGGAACGTTGAAGGCAATGTAATTACACAGCAAGCAAGACACGAAGTAGGCAAAGTTCTTTATGTTTCACGTGCACGGGAGAGAACTGGACAGGCGCCGTTCCTTCGCTTGACCTCAGTTGCTCTCGTCCGTTCCCCCGTAACACTGCTCTTTTATTGTGGTTACATGAATATGCATAGGTTCATTAACATATGACATAGGTATACATGTGAACAAAGAATACACTGTGTGTGCGTGTGTGTGTGTGCGTATCTGTGTGTGGGGGTCAACTGTGACCCCAGGAAGACTCCCCAGAGCTGTCCATCTAAACAAAAGACACTTAGCCTAAAACAGACATAGATACGTTTATCCTACCATAAAACAAGAAGACAAGGTACGACCTCTCCTATGCTCCTAAAATGTGGGTGTGAAAGTCAGAGAGCTCTGGAATGCACCCAAAGCTTGCAGACTATTAAGGATCAAACCTCCTGTCACTACACAATCGATTATACACCTCTAAGCATATATGGTTAAATATTTCTAAGCATAAATGACAATCAACAATACAAATCTAACAATGGTTCCCAAACTTCTTTTGCTAGGCCCCCCTTTGTCTTAGTAAACCATTAACCAAATAAAATTAAACTGCAATAAATTACAGGTTGCAATAAAATAAACTACCAACTCTTTTACACTACGTCCACACCTACACGGGTATTTTTGAAAACGTAGCTTTTTCTATGCATTTGGGCCTTTCGTCTACACGTAAATGGCGTTTTCAATCACCGAAAACGGAGATTTTTTAAAACACCTGTCAGGTTGGAAATTTTCTACACTGGCGGATAGAGACAAAATACTGTTACTGTTAATCTGACTATCTGCAGTTTTTACATGCTTACACATACACACGCAGTTACTGTCCCTCCATTTAGGCTACGTTCACACTGCAGGCGAAAGCGCATCAAATCCGATTTTTTTGACCCTATGCGACCCATATCCGATCATGGTATGACAGTGTGAACGGCACAAATCCGATATTTTCAAATCCGATCTGGGTCACTTTCGTATGTGGTACTGAATCCGATACATATCCGATGTTTTAGAAAGCGACTGCTGTTTGATGGTCATGTCGCATTAAATCCGTCTTTTACGTCACTGACACAAGACAGATGCCAATTATCAGCGCCAGAGAAGCACCCGAGAAGACATCGCGAACGCTTCCTGTGTAGATGTCAGTGAAACAGTTGGGAAGACAACGTTGGAGAAACGTGAACATTTTATTTGTACTGTATAATCTGCTGATTCTGACAGAAATCTGCAGCTATCCTTTGAAGCACCGCCTCTAAAACAGCAATAAGGATCATTATTAGGTCATCTATATTATTATGTAAATAACAAAATAACTTAAAGCAAAAGTTGGGAAACGTAAAGTCCGAAGTCTTTATATTAAGGGCCATCAGTCAAACAATATTGTTTGCTCTTGGCCTAAACAGAGCGCTGTTGTGTGACATCTTCTTTTGCGCATGCGGGCCGCTTTGAGCGTTCACACTAGAGCGCGTTTGCTGTCGCATTTTATTTGTAGTGTGAACAAGCAGACAAAAAAATCGGATTTGATCAAAAAATCAGAATTGAGCATTAAGACCTGCAGTGTGAACGTAGCCTTAGAAAGGCAGAGACGTCATGGTGTAATTATTTTAAGCGTAGTTGTTTTTTTCCTGTGTAATAATATTCAAGATTGCTATCAATACATTTTTCAAAAAATGCCTCTCTGTGCAAAATGGGTTTAAAATGTAAACAACTGTGAGATACAGTTTGCCCGTGATTTGGACAGAGGGAACAAATTGTGGCAGGACCAGCCTGATATTATTTGTATCCCACTATAACTTTACTGTATAAAGAGCGAACATTTCCAAAATGTCAGGAGTAGTTAGTCATTACAAGTAGTGTTTGTGAACTAACAATCAAGAATGTGGGATACTGTTTGTTCGTGATTTGGACAGCCCAGCGCGTTCTCCCGACGCAGGGGAAAATAATTCTGTCAGGGAGACCTATCTTGGCATTTGTCCAGGTGAAGCCAAAGGCAAGATATGCTTCACTATATTTTCTAGTATTTGGCTTGGAAGGAAGTTGGTTTGGAAACATATTTGACAATGCTTCATCTTCTGCTTTGCGCAGTGTTGGGAAGGTTAGTTTTAAAATGTATTTCACCACAGATTACAGAATACATGCCCCAAAATGTATTTTGTAACGTTTTCGTTACGTTACTCAATGAGAGTAACGTATTCTGAATACTTTGGATTACTTAATATATTATCATGCTTTTACAACTACATGAATGTACTGTTGCTGTGTGATTTATTACTATTACTGAAGGATACTCACCATGTACCAATACCAACTAGATTTTTAAATCGTAATATAATATGAGTAACAGTAGGGTGGACATCAGGTAAGGCGGCACTTTTGCAGTGATCTTGTATAGAAAACTATTCTGCGTGTATATAAAACAGGTCCACGACTCAAAACGTAGTACAGTGACCTCTGGCTAATATGTTGCGCTCAGAATCGAAAACTAGCTTTACTTTGTTGTCTGGGTCAACTTTGCTAGCGAGAGACAGAGAGAGGCGTTAAAGGCTGCTCCAACGGAAATGACTGTTTCGGAGAAAACACGAACACAGTGTACAGTCGAGTCTTAATAGCTTACTTACAACTGGGCTACACTGCCCATGAGGCTACATTCTTTATTGCTATGCCTTCATATTAAATACGTTTTTTGAACAATGATTTTTAAAAATATTTCTTCATGTCATTATGCAGGCTGGAAGTAAGGGTGACATGGGCATGAGATTGAGACAAGCATTAGAGCCTCTTGATGCGTGTTTTGTTTGGGTTTCCACCGCAGTGGAATTACCAAAAATAGAGAGGGACAGCCTAACATGTGAAACAGGAAAAGACCACCGTGTAATCCATTTATTTCATCAAAGTAACTGTATTCTGAATACAACTTTTTAAAATGGTAACTGTAACGGAATACAGTTACTCATATTTTGTATTTTAAATGCGTAACGCAGGTACATGTATTCCATTACTCCCCAACACTGTCTTTATGCGTTAGGTGTGGAGCCCCGTCAAAACCTGTCCATCAGCATAGCAGTGTCCAAATGTTTTTTTGTTTGTTTTTATTCATACTGTGCCCCCCCAATGGCTCTGGGCACCTCTGCATTAGCACAAGGTGCTGAGAATCAAGTGGAACCTGACGATACCCCTGCACAGCCTGAAACAGCTTCAACAAGTGAGTGGACAGCTATACTCACAAGTTCTGGGCTACTGTTCATATGGAACGTTGAAAAATTCAAGCCAAAACAACAGAAGGGTGGACATTAGGTAAGGCTCACCCGGCCCGGACACGGAAAGGATTGAGAGATTGATAGCTTGCACAAGCGACCTTCAACAGTCAAAACACAGGACAGCAGACAGAAGACTACAGAGACCTCTGCAGAAACTGCACCAGTGTCTAAACTCCCAGCTGTAACTGAAGAACTTGTGTCTGCATTAAATGATCTTCAGACTTCTGTAGATACCAGACCACAACCCATAGATTTCCTCACAGATTCAGCAGCTGTGTCTGAACTTCCTACAACAACTACAAAACGTCTAGAGCTTAGAGAAATCTCGGGCCATAAGGAATAAACCCCCCACACACACACACACATCTACAGGCAGAAAAAAAGCAGACATGCTAAAAGAAAAATCCCAGACTCCAGTTACCCATGCAAACCTTGGTGAATCTTGAGATCCAAAACCTGTCAGAGACCTTAATTCCCAGACACCTCAGACTTCAGTAACCCTCACACAGTCTGAAATGGTGTCTCACACCACCACCTTTAAAAAGGAAGTACATCGAATTTTGAAACTGCTGTGTGGTAACACAACAAACACCAGCCAGAGTAAAGATGTCAAGTTTGGGGTTTCTCATAAAGAGCTTCATGACAAGGTGAAAAAGATAAATGCGCTAGAACAGCGGTCCCCAACCTTTTTTGCGCCACGGACCGGTTTATGCCCGACAATATTTTCACGGACCGGCAATGAGGTGTCGCGGATGAATACAACAAAATAAAACTAGTGCCGGTACCGAAAAAAGAAGATTTATTCATAACACACGTGAAAAGACCCAGGAAAACCGAGTTAACGATAAAACGATAACAAAATAACGTTGAAAACCGATAAAAACCCTGAAAACCATACATTTCACGCCTGAGCCTCAACTTTCGCGGCCCGGTACCAAACGACTCACGGACCGGTACCGGTCCGAGGCCCGGGGGTTGGGGACCGCTGCGCTAGAAGGAGAAAAGGCTTTCTTACTCCAGGAGATAGCAGAGCTGAAAGCACATGACGAAAATCCTAAAGACATGTTGGTGCCGAAAAGCACCACCCACCATATCCAGTGTGTAGCCTGCTGTCCAGCATGTAAACAACACTGGTGACTTTAATCAGTTCTCAAAAATGCACAATGGTTCTCTGAGATACACCTCCATTACACCTTGGAAGAAAAGACAAAACATAAAACACTACAACAAGAAATATCTGTTCTCTTAACTGAGAGAGAGCAGCTGAAACAAAGTGTTGCCAGAAAACTATCTGTAACACAGCAGGATGCATTAGCACAATGGTTCCCAAACTTCTTTTGCTAGGCCCCTTTGTCTTAGTAAACCATTAACCAAATAAAATTAAACTGCAATAAATTACAGGTTGCAATAAAATAAACTACTAACTCTTTTACACTACGCCCCACACCTACACGGGTATTTTTGAAAACGTAGCTTTTTCTATGCATTTGGGCCTTTCGTCTACACGTAAATGGCGTTTTCAATCACCAGAAAACGGAGATTTTTAAACACCTGTCAGGTTGGAAATTTTCTAAAACTCAGTTTTTGCGCTTACGTGTGGACGAGGAATATGGAGTTCGCCGTGCAACGTCAAAGGTATGTGCCTTTTTTCACGTCACGGTGTGCGCCACGTTATTATTTACATGAGATGAATTTCTACACTGGCGGATAGAGACAAAATACTGTTACTGTTAATCTGACTATCTGCAGTTTTTACATGCTTACACATACACACGCAGTTACTGTCCCTCCATTTAGGCTACGTTCACATTGCAGGCGAAAGCGCATCAAATCCGATTTTTTTGACCCTATGCGACCCATATCCGATCATGGTATGACAGTGTGAACGGCACAAATCCGATCTGGGTCACTTTCGTATGTGGTACTGAATCCGATACATATCCGATGTTTTAGAAAGCGACTGCTGTTTGATGGTCATGTCGCATTAAATCCGTCTTTTACGTCACTGACACAAGACAGATGCCAATTATCAGCGCCAGAGAAGCACCCGAGAAGACATCGCGAACGCTTCCTGTGTAGATGTCAGTGAAACAGTTGGGAAGACAACGTTGGAGAAACGTGAACATTTTATTTGTACTGTATAATCTGCTGATTCTGACAGAAATCTGCAGCTATCCTTTGAAGCACCGCTCCTCTAAAACCGCAATAAGGATCATTATTAGGTTATCTACATTATTATGTAAATAACAAAATAACTTAAAGCAAAAGTTGGGAAACGTAAAGTCCGAAGTCTTTATATTAAGGGCCATCAGTCAAACAATATTGTTTGCTCTTGGCCTAAACAGAGCGCGTTGTGTGTGACATCATCTTTTGCGCATGCGGGCCGCTTTGAGCGTTCACACTAGAGCGCGTTTGCTGTCGCATTTTATTTGTAGTGTGAACAAGCAGACAAAAAAATCGGATTTGATCAAAAAATCGGAATTGAGCATTAAGACCTGCAGTGTGAACGTAGCCTTAGAAAGGCAGAGACGTCATGGTGTAATTATTTTAAGCGTAGTTGTTTTTTTCCTGTGTAATAATATTCAAGATTGCTATCAATACATTTTTCAAAAAATGCCTCTCTGTGCAAAATGGGTTTAAAATGTAAACAACTGTGAGATACAGTTTGCCCGTGATTTGGACAGAGGGAACAAATTGTGGCAGGATCAGCCTGATATTGTCATGGGTCGGCTGTGTGGCAGGCAGGAATTGGACCCAAACGCAAACTCACGGGGACAGAACTTGAACTCAAAAGCACAGCTTTATTGCTGGAGAACAGAACACAAGCAATACAAAACCAAACTGGGAAAAACTAATCATAATGCATACCAGGAGACACGGGGAGAATCGCACACAGCATGAAGGAGAACGCGACACTGACACAGGGAAACACAGGGCTAAAATACACTGGGAAGTAACAAGGGGAATGAGCAGTGTTGCCAACTCCTCAGTAAGGAAAATCGCTATTGGTTGTCCTAAAAGTCGCTAGAAGTCGCTAAATGACGTCATCACCTAATTTGCATAATTGGTCATGCTGTAACCTATGTTGTTGGAGAGAGAAATAACATCGTGGAAGAGACATAAAGTGAGTAAAAACGTCCTAAATGCATTTAGAGTTTATTTAGAACTACAAATTAAATTTCTTTTAGCAATTATTGTTTTTTTAATGTCACAATTCCAACCCTGCTCCTTTACCCGGCTTGGACCGCAAAAGTGATCCGAAATAGGCACTCTGGTGGAGTTACTTTGTGTGTGTGTGTTTATAAGTAGTTTTAAACCTTGTGATCCACAAAACAGCATAAGAGTAAAAGAGTAAAGAAGAACTGACTGTGTTACAGCACCCGCTGCTTGTTCAGAGTAAAAAGCGATCGGCGCTTTCACGTCTTTTAGCGACTTTTTAAGAAAAAAAAAGTCGCTAGGGGGTCTGAAAACTCATAAATATAGCGACAAAGTCGCTAAGTTGGCAACACTGGGAATGAGACACAGAAGGGGAGCACAGCTGGGAGAAATCAGAACTGACGAGACGAGGGAGCAAAGTAGAATACACTCACAAGAGACATGAACCTTCAAAGTAAAACAGGAAGTAGCACAGACGCAAACTAGACTAGGGGAGACAGAGCAACTAAGAAACACAGAACAACAACAAAGAGACAGAGGGCAGCTATTAAATACTCGGAGAACTAAAGAGAATACAAGAAAGCCAAACTAAGACACTAGACTAAAGAATAAACTGGGGGAACAAAGGGAACTAAGATCATAATACAAAACTCAGACACAAGAAACTCAAAACACTGGGTCACCGACCCAGGACCGTGACAGATATTATTTGTATCCCACTGTAACTTTACTGTATAAAGAGCTAACATTTCCAAAATGTCAGGAGTAATTAGTCATTACAAGAAGTGTTTGTGAACTAATAATCAAGAATGTGGGATACTGTTTGTTCGTGATTTGGACAGCCCAGCACGTTCTCCCGACGCAGGGGAAAGTAATTCTGTCAGGAGACCTACACTTGGCATCAAGCCAAAGGCAAGATATGCTTCACTATATTTTCTAGTATTTGGCTTGGAAGGAAGTTGGTTTGGAAACATATTTGGCAATGCTTCATCTTCTGCTTTGTGTTTGTGTAGGAGCCCCATCAGAAACCTGTCCATTTTGCTAGCAGTGTCCAAATGTTCTTCTTTCTTTTTTTTATTCATACCACACTCCCCCTGCAATGGCTCTGGGCACCTCTGCATTAGCACAAGGTGCTGAGAATAAAGTGGAACCTGACGATACCCCTGCAAAGCCTGAAACAGCTTCAACATGTGAGTGGAAAGCTATACTCACAAGTTCTGGGCTACTGTTCATATGGAACGTTGAAAAATCCAAGCCAAAACCTGCGGCTATGCACAAGCAACCTTCAACAGTCAAAACACAGCACAGCTGACAGAAGACTGCAGAGACCTCTGCAGAAACTGCACCAGTGTCTGAACTTCCTAGTGTAAGTGAAGAACTTGTGTCTGCATTAAATGATCTTCAGACTCCCAGACCAGGAGAATGTGAAAGAGGATGAGAACTTTGCATGGTTTCATGACCAGAGACACTAATTTAGAGCAGCAAATGAAAGACTCAGAAAACACCCAAAAAGAAATCTGTGGGAAAAAGATTCCTCGGAATTTCGAAACAACATGATTGACCATACAAACGAGACTCCTATAATCTTCTCCACCTGCAAACATGAATGATTGAATAAATAAAAATGAATTGAAATTGGATTTAAATGAGTGAACAAAGAAACAACAAATAAATGACAGAGAGACAACAAAACAACAGAAACATTAATAAAAGTTAAATGCTAATATTCTTGTCTCCGTTCATATGAATTTTTAAATGTATTAACATGTCTTAGATACAACCAAATTTCTCCTTGTGGGACAATTAAAGGATTATTCTATTCTATGTAATTACTTTCAAATTTGCAGATTTGTTAAAACAGATGACAAATTGGCAGCAGCTCTTCCATAAGCCATAAGCAGCCACTTTTCTTGCTTTATTTTTGAGGAAAATGCCTTTCAGAATTAATAAAGGTTGACTTATACTTTCCGATAGTGGTGTGCGGCTCAATATTGAAAAAGTGATTCTCATAATACCAGATATTTATGTTCTAGAATAGATTGTCATATTAAAATGTCAATATTTTAGTAATTCTGGGCTAAATTTGTAGTTTGTCATTAACAGTAACTCAGTGCAAAGTAACTGTCTTATTGGGGCTGTCTACATGATTGGGGCCTGTCAAAGTAATATTGCAAACACGGCTGTATAAATGCGTCACAGCTCACTTGTGCTCACTCACTCACTCGACAATGATGGCTGATCGTAAGGTGAGTATTGCGTGGAGCTATTTCAGCTCCGCTGTGTCACAGACTGTGTCTTAGCTGTTAGTGGAGCTATTTCAGCTAAGACATGGACAGTGAAACACCTGGCAAGACCACAAACCTTGTCAAACACAAAATATGATCGGTTTATGTTGAGACAAACTAAAGAGGAGAACAGGGACAGATAGCGCTAGGGCGAGTGTGACATGCCACACGTTACCTGGGGTTTGGCTTCTCCTCCTGTCTGGCAAAAGGTGTGGCAAAGGGCTGGGAGAGCTGAAGTACCACTGACAGCCTAATTGGATGAAACCACATGCTTCATTGCCTGGGGTGTTTCATGTTTGTTTAATTGTTTTGTATTAGTTGGTTATATGGCAGCCATCCCCGTGTGTGTCATTTGGTTTAGCTAAACCAGTATTTAAGTTCCCCATGTGTCATTTCAGGAGGTCAGTTTATCTTATGTTTGGTTTGAAGTTTTATTAATTGTTATCTTGAGTTTAGTCTATTGAGTTAACCTCTTTTATTGGTCTGCCTGTTTAAGTTTTGGCTTTGTTAAATATTCTTTTTATACTTTTGGGTCAATAAAACCCTTTTTGAATTAAACACCTGTGTCCTTTATGCCTTACTGCTTGGTCCCTGACAGCGAGACAGACATCACTAGCAGAGTCCTTTTGTGCTGCATGCAGGCACTGTCCAGGTACAGAGAGAGATAATGCGGAGCTGTTGGCAACGTGTAACACTACTGCTGAATTTTGAAAGGTAAAATTACGTTTAGGTAATATGTCAATATATTTCATACATAAGATAGATAGATATACAATAACATTTGTCTATAAAATGTTTCTCAGTTGTGTGATTGTTAATTTAATATTTTAAAATGTAGGTATTGCCTTTTCAGGTTTTTATTTCTTACATGACAATTCTCCATAATTAAACAAGAGCAAGTAGTCTGATGTCTTACATTTTTATGAAGATATAATTTGAAATACTCCACTTCTTATTTTGATTTTCCAAACACATTAAGTTTTTGTACAAAGTATTGGATCTGTATTGTCGATACCGGCCTAAATTTTACTTGGTATCAGATCAGAAAGGAAATCAGTGGTATTGCACATCACTATTTTTTTTAATCTCAATGCAACAAATTAAATGTAGAAACAACAGTATTATGGTTTAATGAGCTTCCCTGATGTTTTATGATCTTTATAATCTTGATCACGCTTTCACTGACGTACAGTTAGTGTAAATGGCTTAATCTCCCAGCAGAGATCTCTCAGCATCACATGTGAATATCTTCAAACACTGCAGAAACCTGATTTGAAATTTTAAAAATTGATATGGCTACCATTAGTTATTATTATTTTATTTTTTTTACAATTGATGATTTTGCCCAAGCAAAAGCTTCTGGGAGTACATTTGTGGTATGGACTGTTGATTTGGTATGATTTAAGGTGAAAAATTGAAGGTAATGATGACCTTACCTTTAACCAACCAGTGGAAATGGTCTCAGGAGTTTCCAGGAAGCCTACAAAACCCTTTCACTGATTTCACTTCTTAAATGCAAACGTGAGAAATAAAAATCCAGACACAATGATTAATAAAATTATCAACCATTATAATCTTCATAGAGCTTTAAAATCTGTAGATGTCTTGAGCATTGAAAAGTCTTTCTGGTGTACATAATCTGTTTTTTGGTCACTGATTTCCAATAGTAGTAGAGTAGACAGCCTTTTCCCTGGTCTTCAGCACACTAATGTTCAAAATGTAAGCTTTATACCACTTCATTAACAGGTCCATGGTCGAGATTACCATTGTGAAACAAGTACAAAATAATTGAATTGTCAGCAAACTCGAAAATAATTTAAGTCCATTATTTATAGAAAATGGTCAGAGAAATTTGCCTCTGAAATGTAAAAACCACAAAAATGGTGGCTTAACTATGGAAGCCTGTTTCCACCACTAAAAAAAAAAAAAAAGTATCCATAACTCGAAATTTCGAGTTATTTTCTCAAAATGAAATGAAATGAAATGTGCTTCCAAATATAGCACATTTCATTCATAATGTTGTAAATCCAAGCCCATTATGTATTCATGATTTGAACCCTGGGTTGTGCGAAATCCCAGAAATAAACCCTAGACAAAGCAAATCTGTGAACTAAGGTGTAGGTCGCGCCAGCGGGAGTGTTCGCCCAGGGCGCCAAACAGGCTAGGACCGCCACTGGCTCTATTACAACACGTTTGCGCGTAATTTATGGTCATGGTTAGAGTCACCACTTTTACTACGACTTTTGCGCCGCTGGAGGGCGACTTGACTTCCTCAGACGCTCCATGGTACGAAGTACCAGCATTCCCCTTTCTATTATGCATGATTTTTACTTTCCGTAAACACTTATCCTGGACTACAGCTGCAGTTTACCTTCTCTTCACCTTTAACCCAAATCATCGGTTAAGCGGTGAAACTGAGGAGGATGGGTCTTAGTAGACACACGACGCTGGACAACCAGACATGCTGGTGCTTAAACGACTCAAAATCAAACGGAGTGTGGCCCTGTCCAATAAGAAGTTACATGAAGCAAGAAACATCCAATCACAGGCCGTATAGCGAATTGTGGGCGGGCTTAACAAGCGCGTGCCCAAGGTAGAGAATAGGAAGAGGAGGTCAAATGCACTGAGTGAAAACGTGAGGCTGTTTCAGGACAGATACACAGGTGGAAAGCTACAATATAACAGTTCAGTTTACATTGAAGTTATTAGATATTATATTCAGAGGCAGGAGCGGAGGTTTTTCGGTGTATTTTAGTTTGTGCAGGTAGCTTCCGCTAATTTAGAAGCTAGTGAAGAGAGATAAGGTTAGCTAATGCTAACGTTACATGTCGCGTGTTTGCAGACAACTCAGCAGCTAGTGGCACGACTAGAGTAAGTTATGAATTTTGCTTTCTGTAGTTGTGCATCATTATCTGCGTAGGTTAGAGAGGGAGTGCGCGGTGGTAGCTCGCAGCGCATTAGCTTTGGAAACAAAGTTTGTTAGCTAACCTTGCTGCTGCACTTTGCTACTTCTGGAATTCACGTTGTCTTTGTGAACTTGTGTCACGGACACAGCTGTCATGTTTCACTCGGTGCCCCGCCGTCCCATCTGTGAGATCGGTGTAAATACTGTGAGGCTTCAGAGCAGCTGGTCATTTCGACGTACTGTCGAGGAGGGAAGGGAAAGCTTGAGAAGCTCCCGTTGCTAGGCAGGAACGTGGGCCTGCTGCTGTCCTGGCTGCAGAGGGCAGCTGTAGGTGCCAGCGAGTCCGCGGCCTCTGGTCCCAAGAGGAAGGGTTTGCTGTCCATATTTGCGGACCATTGCGGCTTTGTGACCGGCCAGAGACTCCGGCGTGCATGCCAGGTTGGAGAGCTTTACTCCAACCTGTACTCAGAGCGCACCAAGTGGACCCTGGTTGGCAACATATGGCGCAGATTACAGAGCAAGCACGCCCCTACTGGGAAACTTGTGGCTGCCCTGGCTGGTGTCTTCATGTGGGAGAATGAGAAGATCCAAGATGAGGAAATTCAGAGGTGGGACAACTTTTATAAAGTCATATATTAATGCAAAAAAATATTTAAAAAAAAAGGAATAGATGTAAAAACGCCTCTTACTCTGTTGGCACTCTCAACAAAGCAGCACTGACATTCCTGTCCTGATTCCAAATTTTAGTAAACAGTGCAGTTAAATTTATTCTTACATTATTATGCACAGTTCAGCATTTCATTATGATCTGAATATAACCTGTAAGTAATCTAAGCTCAATATTTGCATCTTTGTGAAGGTGTGGACTGGAGCTGCAGAAGCTGGAGGCAGCAAAACGACTAAGTGTATCTTCGGGGACTGCAACTGGGCAACAGGAACCTGGCTGGGAAATTGTGGTGGAAAAGAAGGACTTCAGAGTGTGGAAACGACCTATTCCCAACAGTCACCTCTACGAATATCGAGGTCAGCTCATCCTACACACGTTTAACAGGGTCTCTCATATTTGTCCAATTTTGTCATAGAGGAAGAAATATTTGTAGCTCTAAAGGATTCTGCAGATTTTTCTTGCATTTTTAAGCAGGTAATTGAAGGTACTTTGACCTGGTCTGATCTGTCTGATGAGTTATCTTTTACTTGCAGTATTGGGCTCTTATGACGATGTCACACCAAGACAATTCTTCAATGTACAGGTATATTTAAGTTCAGTCTAATTATGTACAATTTTGACTACCTCAAAAGTTTTAGGGCAGTGAGGAAACTGCATGAAGCTGATCACCTATTCTATTTCAGTGCTGACATACATGAGGAAATGATTAGGATGTATGATTAGGCTACACTCCTAATCCATTATTGGGGATTTAAGTGTGCAGCAATCTCTTTACTCTTGAAGTTTGACCTTCTGAACCACTGTTTACTCAAACAACCTTTTAAAATCGACACATCAAGTTTGGTTATAGATTCATATTAATTGGAGTAGGTTTTTGGTTTTTTTTTTGTTTTTTTATGGGATGTTTTTTTTTTTGAAACACATTACACATCACAGGAATGCTTTAACAACATTAACACTCTGCCTTTCCCTTCCCCCCAGTTGGACATAGAGTACAGGAAGAAGTGGGATTCTCTTGTTATCAAGCTTGAAGTGGTGGACCGAGATGCCCGTACTGGCTCTGAAGTTGTGCACTGGGCTACACACTTTCCTGTGAGTTTGTAGATTGCTATTTGTTAAGCCTACCCTGCATTCACCCATGTCACTTCTTTTGTTATCAGTCAAAGTATGAATGACCTTCATTTACCTTTTGATCAAGAGCAACTGCCAACCAAGTAAGGTTAGGTTGCATTTCGTACACTCAGCTGTTATTTAATCTTGTTTGATGTCCTTCACAGTATCCCATGTATTCGAGGGACTATGTTTATGTGCGCCGCTATGATGTTGATTTCAACAACAACCTGATGATCTTGGTCTCCAGGTCAGACTTAAAGAGATGTTTGTTAATTTAGTTATTTATATAATCAGACTAAATGCTGTCTGTATCTTATCTTGTGCATATATAATCTGGCTGTGCAGAGCTGTGCAGCATCCCAGAGTCCCAGAGACACAGGAATATGTGAGAGTCCATTCATACCAGTCAAAGATGGTCATTCGCCCACACAAGTCCTTTGATGAGGTTTGTAATGAATGTCATGCTGCACACATTATTTCATTTTAAACCACGGTGCCCTGTTTTTGAAGTTGCTCGGCATAGTTTTGTTTGTCTCCTCACAGAATGGATTTGATTATCTGCTGACCTACAGTGATGACCCTCAGACTGTCTTCCCCGCTACTGTGTGAGCTGGATGGTGTCGAGTGGTGAGTACTGAAAAAGTCATATGGTAATCACGAAAGGATTAACTGAAATTTATTCAAAAAGAATATTTAAAAACGACTAATGTTCATCAAAGAGCTGTACAAAACACAAAATAGAGAAAGAGGATAAAGGAATGGAATAAAGGAAACGGACTCAAATTCCAGTGAATAAATATAAGTTTTCAGTCTAGTTTTAAAAGTCTCAGTGGAAGGAGTCGATTTGACGGTGTGGGTGATGAAGTTGGTGATGCTCTAACATAGTTTGGGGGCAAACACAGTTTAAATTTGAGTTTAAAACAATATTCAAAAAGTTGACTACACTGTGGCAGTGCAATTTATCATGGTGTTGTTAATCAACACCATAACTAAGGGACATAAGGCAAGATTTTGACCATATTTTACATCATATTTAACCACATTTAATTGAATAATACATATGAGTAATACTACATTTTGTAGAAGTCTGGACAGAAATGTAGCGAACTAAAATGTAAAATTTAGTTTTCAGAGAGTGGTCCATCATGTTATGCCTTTTCCAGCCTGATTTTGAGAATGTTCTCCCTCTTAAAACCTGTCCAGGTATGCCTGATTTTCTGGATAAACTGCACACTGCTGCCCTGCGGGCCAAGAACTTGGAAGTGGGAATTCAAGACTACACGAGTGTCATTAAATCCAGTGACACAAACAGGCCGTCGAGCCAGGAGCGCCTCACTGGAGAAAACGCCCATACAGGTGGTTCTGGACAGATCTACGCTTGAGATGGAGATTTCATAGAGAGCAGAGGTTTTCTTGGTGTGTTTTCCGTTGCACTCGAGTCAGGAAAAATAACCCTCCAACCCCAAACTTAGGGGTAGATTAGAAGAACTGAAAATGAAAGGTGCGATCTACGTTAGCGGCACATGTCCATCCATAGACATGTTTATGCTGTTTATAGAGGAGATGTCACAAGAATGATGGACTACATTAGTGACGGCATTGTTGTCACTGGAGAAAATGTTGCAATGCAAGTTGTCGTTCAGACTGCTGGTTTTAGCATTTTTCTTCTTCAGCTGGTCAATGCCACCTGATGTTTTCCTGCAATTGTACAATTGAGCCAAATTTCCTAACCAGACATGTTTTTGCCAAACGCACAGTTTTACTCATTTTAATGTTTAATGGCTTGTCTTGTGTTTTAGACAAAGCTTGACTTTAAACTCTGTTCAGACCGCCAGCGGCTCACGACTGTATTAGCGTCTTTAGTGGAATTTCAACAAGTTGTGACGGAAATGAGTATGACGTGAAACTGCAACTACACCTGGCTTGGACATTTTTGCTAACAAGTTGATGCTTGGTCAAATTATGCGTTAAGAGAAGAACTGAGGGCCCTGCTGGGAATTTAAAGCAAGTGGTTTTCGATTTGTTTGAAGCATGACAGATGACAAGTTAATTGATGAGTTTGGCTGAAAAATGACACAATTACTGGATTTTATTTCCACAGAATTTAAAAGAAAGAAAATGAAGCTTTTCATTTGCTATCAATATTAGTTTACTATCCGCCCTGTTGAGGTATCAGACGGTCCGTCTCACACTGTGTTCCTGCGAGTGTTTAAAGCTTCCAGCCTTCTGAAGATAAACCAGTCCTTCAGCATAAGGGGCATAGTGTCTTATAACAACCATATAAATCCTCAGATACAGTGGTGTAAAATTTTAGGTATTTGTGCCACATCCCAAGCCATTTTCTTTTCATGTGATTTTTTTCTTTTTCTTTTTCTTTTTGTAAGTGGTGGTCCAATTTCAGTTCAGAACTTATTTTGTTACTGTTGGGTTCATCAACACAGTTTGCACTCCTGGAGGTCTAGATATTTCTGTGTTGCTGTAGATCTTGTATACTCAAAAGTCACAGCTGGAGGACTGGATCTTTTTTTTTTTTTTTTTTGTCATTGGGTGGAATAAGATTCACGGCTTTCTCCTAAATTTTGTTGCTACCTTTTTGTTCACGTCGTCCCCACTGAAACTCCTTTGAATTCATCCTTCCAAGTCACCCTTGCATGCAGGGGGTGCTATGAATGTACAAAGAGCAGCACATGCCAGAGAATATATAACATCGCCTAACGAGCACACTGTTTACAGACTGGCACAAGAATCCTGAAATAATTTATGTTGTAAAATAACTTCACATCTTGTAGCGCAAGCTTGTGCTCCAACTTCCATAAATGGTACATTTGAGTGAATCGGCTAATTCTATATGGTGGTTTCCACTTGTGTGAGGGAGGTCCTGTGTGTGGGAACGCATATGCTCCCAGTGTGTCAAAAGTGTGTGTGTAGTTATATTCTGTTGTGAAGTGTTTTCCTGCTGTTTGTGTTTTTAGCAATGGCAGTGTAAGATGAGATACTCTTCATGTGTTGACGGTGCAAATTGACTCTCATAATAACCCAATTAAACAGTATGTCATACTTGCTAATGTTTAACTTGTGTGTGAATGTAACATTTAAATGATCTGATAACTGAAGACACCTCTGTGCCACCTGCAGTATTTAAAAGCAGTTTTCACATCTTATTTTTGTTTTGCAGGTAACTTTCTTTTTCTCTCCATTGTTAAACTAATTTAGGAACAGGAAGAGGGGGAAAGTGTGGTTATGAACAGGTGCACTTGTAATCATTGTGATTTAAAATTAATTTCTGAAATGGAAGAAACATTAATCTGATGAAATAAACAGTCCTTTATGTGTATCATTGTGGGTTCAGCTGTTGATGCACAAAGCATTTGGCTTTGACTTGTGCTGCTCGGGGACATGAGTGATTAGCATAGTGTTTGTACTGAAGGGCCACCGTAGTCCAGTCTAATGGGATAATCTGTAAATCCAATAGGCTGTCTGGTCAGAGGGTCCGTGACACTCTGCACATATAGGCTTTACTACACACACACTGTTTAATTTGTCTGCTCTAGATAACACTCACTAGTATATCTATGCTGACTATTGATTCTTTGCAGATAATCAGCACAGTGTACTACTTTAGCATCAAATATTTATAAGTGTTAAAATAGCTGCATGTCATTTATAAAAGATATCTGCCAGTTTTGTCTTAAGTGCTTGACTTGAAGTTACCTTCACATCTTTTTAGGTTCATGAAGACCTTTTACTTCTCATCCAAGGAGCTTCTTCAGTACTAAAACTGATGAGTCCCAGGTGCAATTAATTCGCACTTAAATCTGATAGGTTTATGTATAATAGTATTGAATGAGTTCATGTGGCTGAAGTTTGTGAAGGTGATAACTGGAGAATGTGACGTAGCATTTTCCAATTGATATCCGTTAAAAGTCCCAGTGACCTTAACCTGAAAGTCAGAGGTTTCTTAGATAATTTCTGAAAATTACCAATGATTTCCAAATTTAAAGAGGATGCTTTTTTTCTTCTTTGTGATGTGTTCATGGTGTAGATGTAAATAAAAGGTGCAGTCCCTGTACAGAAGAGGAGAGGAGACAACTTAAACCAGGGGTAGACAACCTTTCTGATGATGAGTGCCATCTAAAATTTCCTCAGAAGTCAATGTGCCATATGATTGCATTAGCAATAAATTTAATAACGCTCTATATTAACAGTTACACACTATATAGAACAACTTTATAGAATTATATTTGCAGATGTTGGCAGCTATCAGCGAATAGTTATCAGCTATTTTGAAACAAAAAAAGACACTTTTTATCCATAACAAGAACAGTAAATGAACTGTACAACAGAAAATGCAAATGCTATTTATGGTCTCCTCACAACAATGATAAGAAAAATAAACTGGGCCAATATGGCATGTTTGTTAATACAGGGATACACATATTAATGTGATCTCTGGTCTCCCACTCAGAGACACAGGTCTCTGAGTGTCCAGCATTCAGATGGCTACCTGAGGACACTCTTCGTGTGAGAGAAAATCTGCTCACACAGATACAGTGGGACAAAAAAGTATTTAGTCAGCCACCGATTGTGCAAGTTCCCCCACTTAAAATGATGACCGAGGTCAGTAATTTGCACCAGAGGTACACGTCAACTGTGAGAGACAGAATGTGAAAAAAAAAAATCCATGAATTCACATGGTAGGATTTGTAAAGAATTTATCCAGTAAATCAGGGTGGCAAATAAGTATTTGGTCACCTCAAACATGGAAAATCTCTGGCTCTCACAGACCTGTAACATCTTCTGTAAGACGCTTTTCTGTCCCCACTGCGTTACCTGTATGAATGGCACCTGTTTGAACTCATCATCTGTATAAAGACACCTGTCCACAGCCTCAAACAGTCAGACTCCAAACTCCACCATGGCCAAGACCAAAGAGCTCTCGAAGGACACCAGGAAAAGTATTGTAGACCTGCACCAGGCTGGGAAGAGTGAATCTACAATAGGCAAGCAGCTTGGTGTGAAAAAATCAACTGTGGGAGCAATCATCAGAAAATGGAAGACATACAAGACCACTGATAATCTCCCTACGATCTGGGGCTCCACGCAAGATCTCATCCCGTGGGGTCAAAATGATCATGAGAACGGTGAGCAAAGATCCCAGAACCACACGGGGGACCTGGTGAATGACCTGCAGAGAGCTGGGACCAAAGTAACAAAGGTCACCATCAGTAACACACTAAAACGGCAGGGAATCAAATCCGCAGTGCCAGACGTGTTCCGCTGCTGAAGCCAGTGCATGTCCAGGCCCGTCTGAAGTTTGCCAGAGAGCACATGGATGATACAGCAGAGGATTGGGAGAATGTCATGTGGTCAGATGAAACCAAAGTAGAACTTTTTGGTATAAACTCAACTCGTCGTGTTTGGAGGATGAAGAATACTGAGTTGCATCCCAAGAACACCATACCTACTGTGAAGCATGGGGTGGAAACATCATGCTATGGGGCTGTTTTTCTGCCAAGGGGACAGGACGACTGATCCGTGTTAAGGACAGAATGAATGGGGCCATGTATCGTGAGATTTTGAGCCAAAACCTCCTTCCATCAGTGAGAACTTTGAAGATGAAACGCGGCTGGGTCTTCCAACATGACAATGATCCAAAACACACCGCCCGGGCAACAAAGGAGTGGCTCCGTAAGAAGCATTTGAAAGTCCTGGAGTGGCTAACCAGTCTCCAGACCTCAACCCCATAGAAAATCTGTGGCGGGAGTTGAAAGTCCGTGTTGCTCGGCGACAGCCCCAAAACATCACTGCTCTCGAGAAGATCTGCATGGAGGAATGGGCCAAAATACCAGCTACTGTGTGTGCAAACCTGGTAAAGACCTATAGTAAACGTTTGACCTCTGTTATTGCCAACAAAGGTTATGTTACAAAGTATTGAGTTGTATTTTTGTTATTGACCAAATACTTATTTGCCACCCTGATTTACGAATAAATTCTTTACAAATCCTACCATGTGAATTCATGGATTTTTTTTTTCACATTCTGTCTCTCACAGTTGACGTGTACCTCTGGTGCAAATTACTGACCTCTGTCATCATTTTAAGTGGGGGCACTTGCACAATCGGTGGCTGACTAAATACTTTTTTGCCCCACTGTATGTAGAGCCAAATACTGTCAATAAGGCCTCTGCAATGTTCTGAAGACAGTTAAACTTGTCAGGTAGTGATGCCCAGCAGGTGAAAATGCAAGCTCCATGAACATGCACAGCTGTAGATTCCAGCTGCGTTCGTAGTTCTGCAAACTTTGCAAACCCCCACAGAGTCGAGGTTTTCAGTTCAATCAGCTGCATTTCGATGTCACATTAATTGGCATTAACTCAGCCAGTTAATGCAAGACAAATCCAGCTGCTCATTAAAGCTTTCTGGTTTGATCAGAAAAGAAAACATTGGTCCATACACCTGAATGTCCCGAAAACACATTGTGAATTCTGTCTCGAGTCTACGGATGTATCCATGTATTTCCGTGGTGCTGATGCTGCGCTGAGCGGACAGCTCCTGAAGCATTTGAAGTGTTGGAATGTGGAAATTTCATCGCTTGAAAAAAACTGCCAGCTAGCAATGTCCCTCTCACCGGTAGGCTGTTATTTTTAGCCAATTACAAGTTGAATCTGGTAGTTGGGGTTGTTAGCTAAAATACCGTAATTAAGAAGCGGCACAGCTAATGTGTGTATGCGAGCTAATTTGCGATGTGCACCGCTGGCCCGGCCATTTATTTTTTAATGCACCTTCTCAGATTAATTCACTGCGTGTCGTGCCCAGGGCTGGACTGGGACAAAAAATCGGCCCGGGCATTTTGACTAGAGACCAGCCCACAAGGTATTATAGGGAAAGCCATAAAGCCTTTGAATGAAAACAAACGCTTTTGTGACAGTGATGTACACTGTCTTGTTGGTATATGTATGATTTCTATACATTTTACATCAGATCAAAACTTTGTTTGTAAGATTCAGATAGTTATTTATTAAAAGCGAGACATTTTAAATGAGAATAAGTAAGAAAAGTATTTCCTCGTGCCCACCTCTTCCTGTTAATGCCCTACCTGGCCCCCTGGCAAAACTTTCCTAGACCCGCCCCTGCACAGTTACCAGCTGTCAGCTACTTAGAAAAGGATCCTGGTGTTATTTGTCTCTCAGAAACAGCTCATAACTTCCCTTCAACTCATTCATGTCACCTAAAAGGTAAACCTGTTTCTCCATCACTGTGATGATTCAGTAAGGACATCTCCTGGTTTCATCTTCATGTTTCCCTCTCACCACATATCCAAACCGATATCATGGCCAGCAGCTTTACAGCTGTGGCTCCAGCAAACATCAACTGATACTAGAAATTAATATTAAATAAATTCTAACAACAGCTGATCAAGCTTAAACGTGCTGCTGTTGTTTAGCGCGACATCCGCTGGTTTCCTCTTTCTGGCGCAAAGTGGGTGATAAACAAGAGAGACGGGACTTGCGTCAGAAAAGCCGATCAGCTGATCATTGATCAGTTTCATGATTGAAGTAGCAAAGGAGAGGGAGGGGGAGAGAATGAGAGAAGAAGAGGCAGCTGTGCAGCGTAAAGACGCAGAATAACTCAAACTTTGTCTTTTCCATTCTAGCTGAAGTCCGGGACAGACTGTGTTCTTTTTCAGCTCAATACGAAACGCGTAATATTTTCTCTGAATACGGGACGATTTCGTTTTTTACGGGACGGTTGGCAACTCTACTAACTAACCTTATGAATAAAATAAAGTTCACTATCAGTAACATCATAGCACCCACCCAGCTGTATAGAAACTCCGTCGTGCTAGCTAGTACGCAGTACAAGTTATTGTAACTGACTGTAAAAAGTCAGCACAACGAAAACAAACTACACCTAAACTTGGTTTTTTATACCTGACCCAGATAGACTGCAGGTCATAACTTCTTACCTGAAGTTCAGTTCACCTGACACTCGGACCAGCGGCCGCCTCGGGTCTCTCCTCCTCCTGCCTCCCCTTTCCCTCATCCACCTGCTGGCCTTTATGGTAGCTCCGCCATAGCCACCACCAAACAACTGACTTATTTTTACACATCGGCCATCATCTGGCTAATCCACCACCTTTCATTGTTTATACTGTTACAAAAAAAAAAAATCATCGGCCCATAAAAACGAAAAATCACCACCGGCATGCCCGATAGCCAGTCCAGCTATGGTCGTGCCATCAGTTAACCCCGGGCACCCAGTTAACCCCGGGTGCCCAGGGTTGCCGACCCTTTACTTAAATGGAGTAAAGTCTTTTTTTCAAGTGGCAGGAAATTTGAAATGCAGCTTTTCAAAGTTGCTTACTAAATAACAGCAAACATAGCTTCTGCACAGTTTGTCACAAAAAGTTTTCTGCTAGCTAATGTGCAGTTGCTGTATTTCTCAGAGAGAGACCTTAATGTGGACAACAGATGTTTTTGCAAAACATCTTACAACCTTTAATTCAATTGACTTAATCCACAGAAAGCAGCAGCACAGGTCAGCTGGTGACTGATCAGTCTACTCAGAGAAAGATCTACTGGAACTCCAAATAAGCTATTATGTCACTTATTAAGTAATTCTGTTCCCCACATTGCACTGCAGCACTCTGTTTGACCTCTACCTGTCAAATCCAACTTTAACCCTTAGTAGGGTCAGATGACAACATTAGTTGCCTCAATGTCCTTTATAGTTTAGATTAAAGACCCTACAATAATAGGAGAACACTCCAACAGTTAGAGGACCCCCTATGAATAAAGACTTTGCAACAGTGGGAAAGAAAAAACTTTTTAACAGGAAGTAATCTCCGGTAGCGCCAGAATCGTGGAGGGGCAGCCGTCTGCCGTGACCACTTATGAATGCAATGAGGGAAGGGGGAAGAGGCGAAAGAGGGACACACACACACACACACACAAAGAAGGGTCACAGAGGTTGAAACATTTGGGAAGGGATCTCTGGATTGCATTATAGGTGGCTGATAGCTGGTGCTGCAGGACACCAGTTCTCTTCAGTGATGATCTTTCACTTTGGCTGTTGATGGCCTCCTTTACTCCTTTCTCAAACCATCTGTCTTTGTCCAAAATGGGAACATTCGGATTCTCACAAGAGCGTCCCTTCTCCTTTAAGTGCAGACATACCACTGGGTCTTATCCTGATGAGGTGTTTCTTCTTTGCATCTCTGGAGTGGATGTTTGGTCTTTCATATGTACAAGCACTCCTCATTACACTGCACATCAGACATTGTGTAGTATTTAGTTTAAGTTGGCAAACAACCCTAAGAACCTCCAAGATGACAGCTTCCCAGGATTAAATACCAGGTACACGCGATTAGCTGAAGCCGCCACGTGGAAGAAACGTGAAACATCCTCACAGACCAGAAAGAAGCCTAGCCGCCTTCAACACAAGCACTGAAGACTGAGGACCTACAAACACAAATCTGCCAGTTTAAATTCATAGATAGAGATCTGAAGATTGAATAACTCAAGCTAAGAGTAGTTTCAGATGGGAATGGGAATAGTTGTTCTCATTTAACAATATTCTTGTCAAGTCTAGTTTGAAAAATAAAAAATGTCCACTGTGATCTGTGTATGGAGTGAATTAACCTTACTGAACCTGCTTATCCAGTCCTAACTGTAGTTTTAGTTTGAGAGGTTTATCAAATATTATACCTGAAAGTATTTTTTTATGCTTCACAGCAGAATTTAGGGCTACGTAATCATTACTTTGAACTGCAGATGGTGAGGTCTTATTATTTTTACTTTACAGTCTGCAGTCAGCATGGCAGTGCAGTGTTTAGGAGGTCGCCTGACAGACGTCCAAAGCTGCTTGTTGACTGTGGCGGTCTTTGTGTCGATATTTCATGTTCTTCTGCTGCCTCCATCAGTTTTCTCAGAGCATGTTCATTCTTTATTCTGAAGTTGTCGTGACTGAGTGCGTATGCTTCTGTGTCCCTGTGCATTTGTTAACTCTATTATAGACTGGCCACGCACTCCAGAATTTACCCGACCTCTCGCTTAATGGCTTGAGCCCCTCGCATTGGGTAAGTGGTTAACAAAGTGGATGGATGGATGATTCTGTCACTGCAAACTGTCTCAGTGAGACATTTGAGTAGAATGTATAAGTAACACTTACACAATCACTGTATTTAAAATAGCAGCTACACCTGAGGAATAACAAATGGCACGCCACCACATCCGTAATGAGTTGATTGATTAAAATAAGAGTCGAAAGAAAGGAGGAGTCTGGTTTTCATATTTCATATTTATTGGTTTGATGCATTAGTTCGGATTGGACGACACAGACTGAATTTAAAAGAAATAGCCGACCTCTGCGGAGAAAAATGGACTAATATAA
The DNA here is from genome assembly GCF_013358895.1 of Oreochromis aureus. NCBI lineage: Eukaryota > Metazoa > Chordata > Actinopteri > Cichliformes > Cichlidae > Oreochromis > Oreochromis aureus. Next base: position 800,087 of record NW_024108868.1, read on the forward strand.
TTTGATGATCATTTCGAGAACATAAACTCGGGCTGAGACATATTGGCTTGTAAGTTTCAGGCGTTTCTAAGAGTCTCGTCATTTGATTTACAGATCTGTGATGAGACTGCAGTCCTTACAGACGACACATTGTTTTAATATATGACCTCTACCAGGCTGAAATCACTGGACATGCTCAAAATCACTGAGCACTTATTGTAATTGATCATTTCCACAAACCTCCCATATTTTTTGCCATCCAACTTACAGATAAAAAAACACTTTATTTATATGAATGCTATGAACCCGATTGCTTGCTTTCACTGTTAAGTTTTCCACTTTATTCAACATAACCAGTAAAAATACACAGAATATTTAGATGGTAATATTTAGGTATTAATGAGCCATAGCCCCACATCTTACTGCATCATGAGATTTTATTAAAATATAAACTAAACACTTGTAATATTATTAAAATCGACCCTGTGGTTATTGATCTTCTTTGTATTTTTCTACCAAACACCACCGCTGTCGTCCAGTCTTATTTACTGCCCTATTTTTCGTGATCATTTCATTTATACATTAATATTTGGAAAAATGCAGAGACATTGGAATAGATATCCAGATAGCTGAGGCAGACAAGCGCACACAAGACTCAAGGTGCTTGGCACAACCATGGACAGAAGATGCACTGCATGGTTAGATCAAGCACAATGGAGTCATGAGCAACGACAAAAAAAGTCCAACAGATATCGCATAGATGCAACTCTGCACAAATTGGCAAAGCAACGTGCCGAATCGACCAGGTTTTTGTGCAAATGTTAAGTATCAGGTTTTATTTTTTCCTGAAAAAAGACACAGCATTGTTAGAATATTTCATGGGTTTTGTTGAAGGACGATCCTGCAGTCGGTGCCGTCGGCAATGCAAAATTTCAGAAAATCCAAAAGTGTGAGAGACGTGATCTGATCTCATGGGGATGTTTAAAAAAAAAAAAGAAAGAAAGAAAAGAAAGAATGCTACTGGTTGCTCTACGATCAAAAAAGATGAAGAGACTTGCAGCTAGGAAGATCTGCAGAATAAAAAAGGGAACGATTACTCACAGGTCATGCTCACTGCGGGGAAAAAAGGGCTACACCCTTCCTGCGCACGAACTGCGTCAAACCCCACCCTCTCGCCCTTCACGCCCAACTCTAACAGAGGAAAAAAGTCACCATTTGATCACTTTTTACTCTTTTAATACTCAAATCTCAAACATTCTTAAGAAAGGATCTGCAGCAGGCCTGAAAATGGTGACTTGATTAAATTTGTTTCCTCATTGGGCATTCCCAACGTCATGAATGGAAACAGAGTTTGGGTAATTCATCTGTGATCTTGTTAGAGTCGCAAGATCTCATAGAGTCCAAGTCCCTGAAATTTTAGTAGTTATTGACTAAAAACAAACCATGCTCCTGGACACTATTGAATTAAGAATTAGAACTATAGCTACTTCTCTGTAGTCCATCTGGGGTGCATCTGCCATCTACTAAGAGCAAATAAAAACCACTCCTAACATTTTAGTCCTAACTATGTTAACTGTTCCCATGTTGTGATACCATCAGGCTAAGAGAGCTTCTTTTCCAAAAGGTTTGACAATCTTGTTACCTTCCCTTGTGTCTCTTTCCAGCTCCCGAGGACATTTTACTACAATGAGAAGGCACGGCACAATAATCAACTTACAGGGCTAAGCAAGTGAAACCACTTTGTGTGATGAAATTACACCATAATGCATATTAATACACCAAACAGGAAAAAAGCTGCATTTGGAAGTGACCAAATGGCACGAAAATTGGAGTACTTTGGGTGAAGATGGTGGGCGGCGGTGGTGAAACAGACTTTTGTTTTTCAGAACAATGAGGATGTTTGAAAGGGATGCAGCGCAGCTGATGGGATGGTTTGATGGGTTTTATGCACAGATGATGATTGTGATACATGATTGCGCTTTACTTACCTTCTGTTTTCCTGTCTTCTTCTGAAATCAACATGGCTCAAAATACTAAGAGAAGTATTTGAAAAAAAGTGGTTTCTGTGCTAAAGCAACAAAACCTAAAGCAACTGTTCTTCAAACTTGACCAGCACAGTATCACTGAAAACAATTGGTCTCAACCTACTCTGTGTTTTACGGACAACTTTCTGGCTGCTTTCGTTGGAAAGTCTCCTCTACACATTGTCTTTCCAAGAAACTCACCTTTCCATTCGCTAGCCTCAAAGCGGGTGTAAGGCGCAGGTGGTTGAGGGGTGGTGAAGACTGCTGGGTGCTCTGAGCTGTGTCTTGGGGTCTTCCAGCTTGCTCTACTGGAGACAGACTGTCCTGACTGCGTCCTCAGCACCCTTCAAGTCCCCAACTCCTGCCCCTCCTTCAAGCTAGGAGGGGTTGGTGATGTTCTCTTGGGATAGGTGCACTGGCAAGGAGGACTTGGTCAGGCTGGGATTGGATGTAGGTTGGGGAGTCTGAATGGGGGGGCGCCGTTCCGCATTTCATAAATATTAATACAGAGTCCTCTCTCCAAATGGGTAGATTCTTTAATTTTGTTAGAGGGGAAGTGCTTTATTCACTTAATGGCTTTTATTAGTGCCCAGTGTTCAACTCTTTCATTAGCTAAAGTGCTGCTATAATTTACAGGGTAAAAGGGGGTGGGGAAGAGGCGGTGTCTGAGAAGGGTTGATCCTGCTGCTGCTGCTTCTGCTGGACAGGCAGGCATCACCGTCAACCACTGCAGCTTTTACTAAAAAGCAGCTTTTCGGCTAAAAGAACTGGAGTCAAAAGATATAAAATACACTCAAAGAACCGTTATCCTGTCGGTCATGCTGTCTCGCTTTCACATCTGTGCAAATCTAAAGTGTTAAGGATTATCCCGAATTAGACACTGTAACCAATGTTTTTTAGAAAAAAGCACAATATTAATGACACTTCTAACAAATAAGTGGCTTTTTACTTATGAGCAGAGAACGATTTTGTGGAAACACGCAGTGGATTTCTCTCTCGCTGGCAAACTGGAATCATTTTTCTTTGTGGTTCCGCATCATATTCATTTGTTAAATGCAGATAAAAGCATCAATTTTTCTGCAATATTATATCCAATATATGATAAAATGTCTGCATTGTATGTATACATATTAAATATACTGTAAGGGTCTCTTATTCAGCTTGGCAACACATCTCTGAATGGGTTTTGTACACACGTTTGATAATTAAAAACAAAAAACATGAGCATCTCTCACGCTTTGAAGAGTCGACTCAGCCGGTCCAAATTTCTAATCTAGCCGTATTATACTACAGTTTACATGTTTGGTGTTATCCACCACATTCATTCATTAGCATGTGGTGCTCGCACTCAGAGTGGTCTTGTTGTAACATACGGACATTAAATAACACCAACTTCCAAGAGTGCACCCAGGTCCAATAAAAAGCAGCTTTATTTTGCTCTGTGGAGTTTGGCTACTTGTGAACATCCCAACCACCCTCAGACTGCATCTGAGTGAATGAACTTATTAACCTGAGTGGCCGTCCCCACCAGAGAGCGGGGAGTGGGTGGGCCACCAGTTTGAATAACTATCCCTATCATCAATGTCATATAAATCTCTTTCCCCCTCCCCTCCGAGCCACAGTTAAATGTTTGCCATAATGCCGGCTGCGGGTACGTATCTGCAACATTTCTGTGGGATTTTTCCTAACAAACCAAATTTAGCACAACACAGAACATTCCTGGTTACACTTTTTGATAAAGTAATAAATCTATTATCTGAATAAAAGCACAAGAACAGACACATTGAGATTCCACTGTGATTTTATTGTATAGTTCTTTTAGGAGTCAATGGAAGCCTTAACCAATATTCAATATGAACTATTCATGGTGTTAAGTACTGTGTGTTACTTTAAATATGACACTTTAACCTGCCATTGTTTTAAATCAATGAAAGCAAAAACAACAGATGCTGTAATGACAGACATGTCCGGTAGTTTATTGAGCAGCTGTACAGAACACTTTGTGATAACATGGGTCATGCAGTGAGGATTAAGACTCCTTTTTTTTTTACTTTTTCACCAGCTGGATAACATCTTCATCCTCCATCACATGGTCCTTGCCCACCTTTTGAGGGTTGTGCTTTACAGAGGAGCCCCAAACAAGTGCACTGAAAGAAAGAGTTAAGAAAAAAAGAGTTTGATCCTGGTTGATTCGCTCAAGAGTGTGAAAAGAAAGATATCAGGCCATTATAAAGTAGCCCTACAAATCATTCTTTGCTACAGCTCTATTATAAAGGAACCTACTGGGTGCGTGACATACGTAAGGTGCAAAAGCTTGCATGTGTCACAGTTTGACCCGTCCCTTCCCTTGAGGATGGCTAATGCTCAGCAGCACTAACATAATGAATGATTGATGATGTTATCTTGGCTAGGCCATTTGGAGATGATGGTGCAACACGCGGTAACATGTCTAAAAATCAAACGTTCCAGTGATGGCAACATTTAGTCTGGTAAATGTTGCCATTAAAGGAGGTGATAGAGTCATGAGAAAAAGAATGTACACCCAGTTTTAGTTTTAAGGTTTTGACGCATAAAAACACATTAAGAATAATCTGATCAATACCACGCTCTAAAACCACTTCTATACAACCTCAGATGAACTAAAAACAAACAAACAAAAAAAAAAAACGAGCTATTACATATGTGTCATTATTTATTTAACAAAAATTAAGCCAAAAATGCAGAAACAATGTGTGAAAAACTAAAGTACAGTGTTCCTGCTTCCATAATAATCATGAGGGTACGTGGCGCAGCTACTCAGAATGCATTTCAAAACAGAAATTTTGGCAGTTTGTTGGTCAGGAGGATTCAGGTGTGTTAACGACGGGGACCAATTGTTGCTGCTCATCAAAATGCTAACAGTTATTAAATGTCATTTACAAATAATCTGAAGTCCATCATTCTACAGAGAAAAAGATTCACAAGTTGGAAACATTAGACACAGCTGCCAATCTTCTCAGGAGTGGACGTACCATCAAATTAGAGCTGGGCGATATGTCGAGTTTTTTTTAAAAATATCGATATATTTTTATACGAGATATAAGATGTGACAATATCCTTTATATCGATATAGTCTATGTTACGTTATAATTATAGTTCCGGAGCCGCAAGTTTGCCTCTCTTTTCGTCCACTTTTGTCTTTACGCAACGTTACTCTGCCTCGCCTCTCCTTCACTGAACACAACTCCCCTCCTCCCCATCGCTTCACCTGCAGGCAGCGACAAGATGGACACGGCAAATCTCCGTTAATGAGTTACTGCGCATCGCCCGTGCGTGGGGCTGGACGGCGTCAGCGTGTTAACGAGCTAACCACGCTAACGCCATGCACGGCCTGAAATCCTTTCATTCTCTCAAAAGTTGACTGCGCGCCTTTTGTATGAATTCTGGTTGTGCTTGATGACCGCGAACCGATTTCATGTGATACACGGCGCTCAGCAATCTGTCAAAAATGTTTTAGTTCGACTTTGGTAAGCTACGGAGCTGCACCGCTTGATGGATTGTCGGAGCATTACGGCTACCGAGGAGCCTCTCGGAGTGATACGTACTGTGCTTCAACGTAATATTACCGTACTGTGTGTGTATAAGGACCATAAATGGCACCTGTTCAGAGACATGGTTACTGAAGCGGATTTCAAACTCCAGGCTGTCAGTCACGCAGTAGAAGTTGGGAACAGAGCAGCTGTGAAATCTGTCTATGTTATTATGCACAATTGTGAGCTCTTTGTTATGAACAAAACAACATAGTTTTCTTTTATTTATAGAGCATCATTATTTAATAAATGCTCATAATTTATTTTTGAGTAGTTTTTTTCATGTTCATGTTCTTTTCTATGCTGTATGTTAATAAAAGTGCCTGTGTGACATCTGGGACACAGCTTTGACTAAGAACTCTCTTTTTGTTCTTACTTTATGGCTTTAAAAAAATATCGAGATATATATCTTATATTGCCATCCAGCTAAAAAATATCGAGATATGAATTTTGGGTCATATCGCCCAGCTCCACATCAAATTCAGCACAAGGTCAGATAATGTCATATCTACAGGCCTCAGTTAGCATGATAAATGTTTAGGTTCCTGACAGTACAATTAGAAAAACACTGAACTACAGAAAAAAAGGTGTTGCGATGTTTGGGACATTGCAACACCTTTAAACTCAAGTGAAATGCTGTGGTGGGACCTTTAGAGATCTGTACATAAACAAATTTCCAAAAACCTCGATGAACTAAAGCAGGGGTGTCCAACTCCAGACCTCGAGGGCCCGGTGTCCTGCAGGTTTTAGATGTGTTCTTGATCCAACACAGCTGATTTAAATGGCTAAATTACCTCCTCAACATTTCATGAAGTTCTCCAGAGACCTGGTAATGAACTTATTGTTTGATTCGGGTGTGCTGACTCAGGGTGATATCTAAAACCTACAGGACACTGACCCTTGAAGCCTGAACTAAAACAATATTATAAAGAAGAGCTGGCCAAAATTCCTCAACAACAATGTCACCGAATGATGAAGTCGTTCAGAAAATTATTAGTTTATAATATTGCCTTTAAAGGTGGTTTTCTACAAGCTGTTGAATCAGGGGTTGTATAGTTTTCAAAAAATCCAGCCAAGCTTTTGTTAAATAAATAATGACACTGTGTAATATTCAATGTAATGCTGTTCATCTCAGGTTGTATTTAAATAACTTTAGAACCTTTTAAAGATCACATGGTATTTTATTTTGTCCTCATCTGTAAAACCTTAGAAATTGAGAGAGGGTGTACTTATTTCAGTAACTTAAATAAACAAAAGACAAAAATATTTTTTAAAATATTAGCATTTTAGCTAAGGCAACTATACTCACTACTTAAATTCTTTGATGAGGTTTTGTGAATCTTCATGCAGAAATCCTCCACTGAAGTTCGCTCATTGGGGAGCACAACAGGAGACGTGTAATCAGGAAGCTGGCCTTTGGGTTTGGTGTAGCTGTAAGTAAACGTATCATCTCAGTAACTTTTTCCAGTCTGAACACATAAACACTTCACTTTTCCAAAGACTTGCATTAAATCTATAACTGACTTTCGCTGCATTCAAAGCATCTTTTGCAGATTGTATTGATGAAAATTCTTACATGCGCACAAGCCTTAAGTAGTCCCACATCCTCTCCAGCAGGTCATCAAAGTTCCAGCGGTGGTGGGCTGAGATGGGCACAGTGTGGGGCACTTTGTAGATGATGTCGAGCTCTTCAATGGAGATCTGGTCGATTTTGTTGAGCACATAAATGCATGGGATGTAGACGCTGTTGGGACAGGGACAGAGTCTGTAAGTGAAACCACTACATACTCAGTTATACTAAATAATCCAAGAAATAAAATTGTGAATAAATGAGTCTATATTTTGGTGCCGCATGAAGCCTTCTACTCCATTTACTTGTTAACCAACATGTCAGCTGGTACACAAATGTTAGATATTACAACTAATGCCATTTACCTAACACAGGGTGCACGAGGTCTCAAACAGAAGATTTACAAATCAGTTACTTTTGGCAGAATAACTCCTAATGAATATCATTATAAATTCATAGAGCTTGCAGTAAAGATAAGATCAGATGACCTTGAACTATCCCTCGGTTATGCTGCTGTTGGCTCAGGATAATGCACGACCTCCCATAATGCATTTGCCTCTTTCACTCCTTTCGCACTTACATGCCACTAGAGTAAGTCCTTTTTTTGCACTCTGTCACAGTTTGTGCTTTGCCATCTCTGTGCTTTTCCTTTTCCCTCACAGCAGATGGCTGCTCCTCCCTGAGCCGCGTTCTGCCAGAAGCCTCTTCCTGTTGAAAATGAGTTTTCTTCCCACTGATGCCAAGTTTTTGTTCATAAGGAAATCGCTGAATCACTGGGGTTCTTCTATAATGTTGTCTTTAGCTTAAAATATTAAGTGTCTTGAGACCATTGTGATGATTTGGTGCTACATAAATAAAACTGAACTGCATTGTCAACTATACACTCCAGTATAATCTGAGTCACCGACATGCTCTACAGTTTCTACAACATTTAGTAAGACATTTAATTCCTTTATTCTGCTTGTTGAATTTGAGATATTTAGTTTTTCATATAAAGTTTAATACTTTCATTTAAATTTAAACTTATCTTAATTTATTGTATTTATTTTTTTAACTTCAAATTACTTTCCACCTTATTTCTTTTGACATATCTTATTTTATTCATCTATATACTGTAAGCACTACTGCCTGATGTGGAGTTTACACGCATGGGTTCTCGCTGTACTTCCTCCCAGTCCAAAGACATGCAGTTAGTGGGTTTAGGTTAATTGGTGATTGCAAATTGGCCATGGGTGTCGGTGTGAATTGTTGTCTGTCTCTCTGTGTTAGTCCTGCCACAGACTGGTGTCCTATCCAGCGTGTACCCCAGAATGGCTGGACGTATGGAATAAATAATGTATATTTCATTAAATTGTATAACAGCATGTGGATTAAGTGAAGCCTTCTACTTTTAGGTGGTTATAATTTCCACTGTGTCCATTTTCCTCTCAAAATTAAGTTAATTTTTGTAGGAAAAATTGTTTACTTTTCACTGGAACATTTGGCTATATATTTTTATATATGTATATTAAGTAATTTTAAACATGTTTAAAATATGTATTACTAAATTTACTTTTGTTAAGACACCTCTCTTCAAATAAATACTGCAAGTATACAGGCAAGGAGGAGGCCCCACCTAATGCTTTATGCAATGACAGTTCATAGGCCCATAGGCTTTTTGAATTATGAGAATTTTAATATAAAAATAAAAATATTTGCCTACATGAAACATCACAGTGGATTTTAACTCAATTAAATGTGAATGAAAGCTAGAATTTCATTTTTAATTCAAGGGAATTTCACAAAAAAAAAATATCCTTCTCTGCTCATGTTCAGCCAAATGCTGCAAAACTGATCAGACAGAGCTTTGCAGTGCAAATGGATGATGACCCAAAGCATACTGCAAAAGCAATGCCGAGTTTCTCAAGGGAAAGAAATGAGACATTCTTCAGTGGCCAAGTCACCTGATCTAAAATCAGTAGAGCAGCTTTTCAGTTATTAAATACAAAAGTGAGGGCAGAGAGACCCACAAACAAGCAGCAGCCGAAGGCAGCTGTCGTAAAAGCCTAGTGGAGCATCTCATGGGAGGAAACAACATCTTGTGATGTGCAAGGGTGACTTCAGGCACTCACTGCAAGAATTAAAAAAAAAAAAAAAAAAAGTCCTTGTATTTAAAATTATGTTTGTCCAATTACTTTTCAGCCTCTGAAAATGGGAGGGTGTCAGTAAAAAATGCTGTAAATCCTAAACACGTAATGCATTTTTTGGCCAAATCCCTTACAATAAAGCTGAAAGTCCGGACTTCAGACCTTGATTGATCAGTCTGAAGATCCACAATGGGGGTGTACAGGATTTAGACATTATTTGAGAAAATATTCTATAGACATAGTATTTGGTAAATTTGTTTCTTTTCTGAAGTTGTAGTTTTTATTTTACTGTATTGTGGTCTTTCTCCTAGTTGTTTTTTCTGAGAATGGACCATGCTCAACTCCACATATCTCTGATCCCATATTTGTTGACTTCTTATATTAAGATAGATGACTCAAAGGTTTTTAAGTAATATTAAAACAGGAGTTCTCCCAGATGCTGCCTAGCACATAAACAGCATATTTAAATCCATCTGTAGTGGGAATGATGGGAGTGTTAAATGGGATTTCAGACCGGCAGGCCACACCCACTGAGAATGACTAAGAAAGGCCCATTGTGACACTTCAGCAGCTTACCGATTTCCCTCCACCACATCGATGAGGTCATCAGCTGTGGAGTCACTGCGCAGAGTGATGTCGGCGTTGTGGATCTTGTACTCTGCCAAGATACTCTTAACTGTTTCAGCGTCAAGCTCACTCTGTGCACACTGGAGAGAGAAAGAGAGAGTGCATGTAGGTGGATGACTTAAAGTAACACAAAAAAGCAAAAAAATAGTCATTAAAAAAGTCACACAATTTAAACATCTGTATTAATAAATTATTACATATTAGAGTCAGCAATACAATAAACATTGATATGTTCTAATCCATGTGGCATCACTACCCATTTCTGCATCTAAATGCTCTAAATGCAAGAGTGGCAGCTCTCAAGGTGTTACAATAAACTGCAAAATATGAAAACATTCAGCTCTGGACATAAACAAAAAGGAAAATTAAATGCCACCTTTGTTTGTTTGATTAGAGAAAATGGGATAGCTGACATTCTGCTACCTCATGATGAGTTACAGAACTACTGTTGGCCTGACATTAGTGCAGGTATGATGTAGCAAGAGGGTTAAACTGTTCTCAAAAGTACAGATAGACACAAATGCCGGACGGAAGATAAACACCAAAAAGGACAAAACATCAGACAAAAAATGTCTGGGACTGTGGGATTTTAAAAACTTAGCTTGGAGAACATATTACACTTGAGTGTAGAGGCTGAGAATGACAAGTAAGTAAGGTTTTAAGTATCAGTGTAATTATTCACTTCAGTTATTAATTCTAAAGTGAAAACTGTAAGTGCGAAATTTCATTTACTGTGTTTATTATATGAAACGTACTGTAGCAGTAAAGTTGATGCCTCCTTTGTCCTTTTTCTTGAAACCGATGTTTGGTGGTTGCTTGTTGCCGAATGCCGAAGCCTTCCAGCTCATGTTCTATTAGCTTCTTATGAAGAAGAGGCTTCAAAACATCGAGCACTATCAGAATCAGATTGCAGGTTCGAGCCACTGTGAGAGAGCAGAAAAAGAAACAATAACATCAGTCAGAGATGTGTAAAAGAAATCCCAGGTGAAGTACACCTGTTCAGCTGCTCGTTAATGCAAATATGTAATCAGCCAATCACAAGGCAATATTTAGACATATAGCCAGGTAGGTCATATGGGTCAAGACGACTTGCTGAAGTTCAAACTTGAGCTTCAGAACGGGGAAAAAAAGCGATTTAAGTGACTGGTTTTGATGCAGGACGAGCTGGTCTACATTTCAGAAAAAGCTTTCAGGAGCTACAGAGAATTGTCTGAAAAAGGAAAATATCCAGAGAGTGCTGTGAGGAGTGCTTTTATGGAAACCAAATGACCACTCCATAAACACATGGCACAATACAGGAGGGAAAGCTCAACAGAACAAGACAAATGAACTTAAAGGAGAAAACACATTTTGAGGATGCCAGTGTTCACATTTTGGACCAAGAACACAGACGGTTTGAGAGATGAGTAAAGAAGTCCATCTACATCCACTGTGAATTTCTGTCACCAAACAGAGGTGGTGGGTGTGACACGAGTTATCAGCCACCTACAATGCAATTTTGAGAAACGTTCCCAAGCATTTCAACACCCACTCTCACCTTGCCTCAGGTGACCTCGATAGCTCATATGAGGTACAAAAATGTCTTTACAAACCTAAAGAAATCTAGTTACCTTCTTTTCAAGCACTTAAGACTACCATGACCTGTATGACTGAAAATCTACATAGACCACTGAGCATTATTTAAAATGTCACAGCCTACCTAGGTATTGTTGCAGCAGGATAGCACACCAGGTCACAAATCACCTTAAAACAGATTTTGTAAACTGTCAGCAGCAGCTGATAAATCTGCAGCAACTGTGTCACGTTATCATGTAAATATCTGAGGAATGTTTCCAGCACCTTGTTGAATCTGTGCTATATAGAATGAAGATTCAAGATTCAAAGTGTTTATTGTCATGTGTCACAAGAGAAAAAGGCATTTCTCTGTGCAATGAAATTCTTTCTTTGTTTTTCACCTACAGATGCTGATTAATATATACAATAGAAATAGAACATATAAATACACATAGTACAAATAAATAAATGAAGACAGAAAGGGAGACAAAATATGGAGATTTGAAACAGAGATGTGTGCAAAAGAGCTAAAGAGCAAACGCAGTTCTAATGGAAGTACCACAACCTGGTACAAGGAAAGTGTAACTAATAAATTGTCCAGTGAGTGGATAAAGTTGAGGTTCACTGCCTGCCCATAATGGTCAAAAGAAATCTTTGAGCAGGCTTGCACTTTTTGATGCCAGAGAAAATGTAACAGTAATGAAGTGGAAAAGTTTCAAAATGTGCGTGCATACACGATATAAGTGTGCCATGGGAAGAAGGCAGTGATGAGGCTCATGAAAGGAAGAGCTTAAAATACCAAGACTTTATCCAAGAGTGTAGAGTGAAAGGGTGGCAACTATGTCTGTTTCCTCTAGAAGTGGAATCCCAGTACAGTCACTGTAAATGGCACTCACTACACTCAGAGTTTCAGAAAATGAGCGGAAGACAGCTGTATGCAGGATTGTGGAAACAGCAGAAAGAGCCTCTTATGGGCTCTGGTATAAAAGGGAGGTGTAGGGTTGGAAGTGTGGAGGTGGTGGGCAGTTATTTGGCCATCGCTGCTGACATGCCAGATGGAGGGTGTTGCAGTTAAGGGTTGAAATGCCAGGTTAAGCCTGGGCATGACATCAGCTCCAGGCCGAAGGCCACAGTCAATCTGTAGAGCACCAGCGGTTGTGTTTTAAGCAAACTTTAGATAAACAATGTGAATCATTGTCTCTCTGAAAATCTACAAATACAACATCTTATGATTTAATCTGTCTATAAATATATACGGGAGAAAACTAAATTCCAGTAGCACTATTAGTTGTGCTGCCATTATATTTCCCTCTAAGCAGATTCCACTGTGATCAAATCATTACCTCATGATGACCTGTCGGCCTCTGCCCTTTCCATCCTTGGCGCCCTCAATGATTCCCGGGAGATCCAGGAGCTAAAAAGGAAGAAGTAAGGAAAAGAAAAATATAAGCAAATAACTTAAACCTTACCACAGCATGAACAATATTCGAGATTTTGAAGAAAGCAGAAACTCTTGTACCTGAATTTTAGCACCTTTATACCGAATGACTCCAGGTACTGTTGTTAGAGTGGTGAACTCGTAGGCAGCAACCTCAGAGTATACACCTGCAAGGTTACTTAGCAGTGTAGACTTTCCTACTGAAGGAAAGCCTACAAAGCCAACACGAGCATCACCGGTTTTCGCTACATCAAAACCTAAAAGTTGGAGGAGACATATATATATATATATATAAAAAAATCAAATATGCATTAGAATTCTTTGCCGGGCAAAAATAAATAAATATTTAACCTCCTAAGACCTGAACTCTTCCACTGCATGCCTTTTTAATTTCTCTTTGATATTTGGACATATTGGGGCCCGATGAATGTAAAACAAAGAATTACCAGATTTTTTTTTTTTTATTTTTTGTTTTTAAGAAAATGAGAGCCACATATGAGCATATTCATTTAAAATTTTGATAGAACAGTAGCAGTATAATGTCCTCGTAAGTGGATATCAGGCCCTTGTAGAGCAAAATTCAGTATTTTGGTCTAAATAACCCAAAATGCGATGTCCACATATGTGGACGCCAGGTCCTAGGAGGTTAAAATAAAACTTTGGTAACATCATTAGGACACAAGTATCCTGATCTCACCTTCTCCTGTCCCACCACCGCTGCCTCCTTTAGGTGTGATGAGTTCCCTTCTGAGTTTGGCAAGACGTGCTTTGAGCAGACCCAAGTGGTGAGCTGTGGCCTTGTTCTTCTGCGTCCTGGCCATCTACAGTGAACAATAACATCAGTCTGCGTGAGAACTTTCTAAAAAGCATTAAGTAAGCAGTTTTTACTGAATGCACTCAGGTACACCCATGGTGAAACTTAAAACAAAATAGACTTATCCTTTACAATTGAAAGTTTAATTTTGCCCATCTGGATTTACTGTAATGTCAGTGCAGTAACAACGCTTATAAACCTGTTCCCATTCTTTCATGTTGTACAGTTTTTACTTTATGCCAACTTAAATGCAAGGGTTTCTTACATTTGACATGCAACTTTAACTCAAACTTACATTCTTGCATGATCATAGTTAAAGCAAAAGTTTTTTTTAACATTAATTAACAGATATTCATTCATTTTATTTAATAACCTTAGTTTTTCTGTCCATTTGATAAATAATGCAGTTTAAAGCATTTAAGGTGGAGGAAACATTTTTAATATGCAGGAAAAATCCTGGCCAAGATCAACACAGCTGTGTTTCTCTGCACATTACAATGTACACCTAGTGCTGGTCTCAAGTTAGGGATAAATGGGTAGGTTGTGACAGGGAGGACGTCCGGTGTAAAGTCTCTGCCAAATCAAACATGTTAGCTAGAAATGTTATTAGTGATTTACAAGAACTGCTACCGGTACAACTGACCAGCAGGGTGGCTGCTAATGGCCAAAGACTGAGAAAGAATAGTAGGGGGAAGGCATGTTTGGAGGCAGCAAAATAGAAGGCAAGATTTTAAATGTAGGAATTATGGCTGGTAAAGTGAGAGACATGGCTGACAAAGGAAAGGATGTTCAAGATGGATCTGTCAGGCAGGAAGATAAGAGGAAGACCACAGAGAAGACAGATGGAAGCAATGATCTGCTGTGGCAACCCTTAAAGAAGACACTGAAACAAGTACTCTTTGCACTGCAACCTGGAGGGTTTCCTTTTACTGCCTCTGACAATACAGTAAAGTTTCCATAAAAATCTAAAACATTCGGTTTAATTTAAAGCAAGTACCCCTGCTGGTATGAACTCGCATGTTCAAATTTGAGGCTTCCTCAATACAACAGACGGCACACCATACAAAGATCATAATATATGGATACGTGCGGATTAAAAGACAGCACTGCAGTCTTAAATTAACTTGTATTGGACAGTTAAAGTGTACACGTTACGTAAAGGCGAGCTTGTTACCACCATCAACCTGCACTAGCACATCCGTTATACTGTCTTATATGATTAGTAATGGATTCACAAGTTCACTGATTGGGTAAAGCAACTTCATAGGGACTTTGTGGTGAAAAGGGAAAAAATTGAGTTAGAAATATTGAGAGTAAAACAAAGCCCGGCTGTAATATTGTTGCTAACGCTAACAGTTTGTAGCAAGCTTAAACGTGACTGTCAGCGGGTTAGCCCGCCCGCTGCTTCCATCTTACCTCATTTTCAATTTCTGCTATTTTGGCAAGTATACTCATGGTGACGGTGTTCCCCGTGTACAATTGACGTTACCGGTTGAAACTAAAAAGGTTTTACATGGAAGTTGGCAAAGTTATTGGGGTACTTTAGCATGCACGCCACACAAACGCGGTTGTGCGGTTTTCGAGGAAATCTCGCGAGAACTCGGACAGAAGCGGGGCATGATACCCGGTGCATTGACCAATAACAGCCCGCGTTGACTCACAGGTTGCTCACAGGACAAAAAGAGAAACGCAAACGCAGCATGAGCTTCCAGAAGGGCAAATGCTTCATTTGCGAATCAGGAGCATGGAATTTAGTACAGCTAAAATTGCAAATTAAAAATATAAACACAAATACTGCCCCTGAGTCCAGCTTTCATATAGCCTGCTATATGGATAATGGAAAATTCCATTATTTATTTGGAAAGGTTGCATTTCACTGGATATCAAAAAAAAAAAAAACGTTTAGTTAACTTGTTTGATAAATCCCAGATAGCTTTTCGAGGAAAAAAATCTTTGCGTCAAAAGGTACAATAAAGCTACTAAACACAATATTTTATTAAGAATTAATGTAGGCCTGTGTGCCTGATGAGCATTGGCTTGTACTTTTATCAAGTTTCGGATGTTTCTGAGTTGTGAGGAGACATCGTCGTTCTAAATTGATTTAAATAACCGTTTTACGCTGTAAAACATCAGATTGAATCAGTTTCTAGCTGAGAATGTACCACCGGACTGCGTTACTGTTGTCATGCAAAAGTTATACACCTGTACCTAAAATACTGCATGACTACATTTACTCAGGTAGGATAGTGCGCTTTGATTTCTTTTGCGTTTTTAATGAAATAATCCACAAGTTAAATATTAGAAGTTTTATAAAACAAAACCATTTAACTACACATGAACTAAATTACCGTCTCCTAAATTAGGGTTATGAATAAAAACACCTCTACAGAAGAAAATCTTGATGAAAAAAAGCTCATGGGCCACTTCATTGAGTACACCTCAGTGGTACGAGGTGAGAATACCCTTTGCCTTTAGAACAGCCTTTATTCTTCGTGACACAGATTAAAAGAGACGCCGGAACATTCCTCAGAGATTTTGGTTCATGTTGACATGATCACACAGTTGCTGCAGATTTTGCAGCTGCACAACCCTTTATGAGAATCCCCATTCTGCCACATCCCAAAGGTGCTCTACTGGATTGAGATCAGGTGGCACCGGAGGCCATTTGAGTACAGTCAACTCATTATCAATCAGTTTGAGATGATGTGGACTTTGTGACATCACGTAATCCCGTTGAAATCAGCCATCAGAAGATAGACACACTGTGATCATACTGAAGACCGACCGATATATCGGCACTGCTGATATTATGAGTTATGTTATGAGTGGTAATGTTATCAGTGTTCATGCTGCATAGTTTGTCCACTAGAGGGCACTTTTAAACGTCTCTGCTGGCACAAACACAGCAGATCTAAGTAGAGTCAGGCAGAGCATAAACGAGTAATCCAGGAGTTGTTGTGACAATAAAATATGATTATTTTTAAACTGAATTGGAAGGACTCATAAATAACATAACAGATATTATGGAAATATGTTTATATTTCATGTGTCATGTTTCATTTCACCCATCAGCCCGTCTGGCGCCAACAACCATGCCGTGTTCAAAGTCACTTAAATCACCTTTCTTCCAAATTCTGATCCTCCATGTGAACTTCAGCAGGTTATCTTGGCCATATCTACCTGCCTAAATGGACTGCCATGTGATGTGTATCATATCTAATACATGAGTTTTTGTGTTATTTATGAGCTGTTGAAAAGGTGTACCAACAAAGCATCCAGTGAGCGTATAACTGCATATAAAGTCAAAGCGAATGCACACAAAGTATTGCAAACTGATGCTTCGGTAAGATTAATATAATATCACATTTGTTGAATAGTAATTACATTTATTCAGGTAGAAGTTTAGAGACTGTATTTGGATTTCTGGTGTGTAATTGTAAAATTGTTGCATGTTAACTTTTAACAAATAATCAATTCTACAATTCTGCTTCTAAATAAGAAAAATCTTAGAACTTTGTTATATACTCAGGGACTATCCTTTACTTTTGCCAACACAATGGCAACTCTGGCTATATCAAATAATCTAATTTATGTCATAGCGAACCTTTTACTTTAGAAGATTTATAAAGTCTGTGGTGCACTTTACCTGGAGTGTACATACTGATGACCACATTGTCTACAACACTGGTTATTCTTTCTACAAAAGCACATAAGATACAAACCCACATTTAAATGCACACAAAAGGATGGAGACCGGTGAAATTGTATATTTTTATTGTTTAATTCTTTATCGTTTAAGTCGCATACAGTATAGTCTGTCATTGGTTTCTATGCTGCTAAAGTTTGTGGACTGAACATCTGTGTTTTGTCAACTGTCTGATTGATTTATTGTTTAATGAGTGAGCTGGTTGAACAAAACCTGTGATGGATCTCCTCTGACCCATGCGATGCTCTGTGAACCTTGGAATGGCTGTTTTAAAAATACACAACCATTATGGTCGTATACTGAGTAATAATGCATAAAAGGGTATGTTGGACACATCAGAAGATTTCACAGTTCATATGTAGCTAGAGTGCATTAATGACCAAAGTGGATATATGAATAAAATCAGAATATATGTTAAATCAATTGTGGACCGTAACATTTCCAAGTGTAATAAATGCCAATCACATTTACCAGCCCTGCTCTTCCAGCTCATCCAACCAGTATCATCCAAAGCATATGCTGTAAATGACAGATGGAGTGTGAAGAATACCACAGTTTTTAAATCACACTATTTGTTAATTATGTTCAGAAAAGAGTCTCACAGACAGTTTTATGTATCTTAACTCCAGTCCAAGATATCCTTACCGTGTGCTAGTTACGCTGAATCTGCCTCTTAATCGATCCCACGTTGTTGTTTGTTTAGTTTTAAGAGGTGTGCTTCTCCTCATTAAAGTATATAAAAATAGGCATTTACTTTTTAAAAGGTAGATATGGTTACGGTTTTGTTGTTCAGCATTTGTTGTTGCCCAGCTGGGATGGCAGCAAGCATAAATAGCACAGGCAAAAGGAAAAAAAAAAAAGACAGGAGGTGAGACACAGCGAGACAGGGGTTAATTAGTAAATATATGATCACTCAGTAAGTTTCTAAAGACCTCTGTAGGCCTAAGATGATGCTTCTTTGTGAGAAACAGAAAGGGGGCTTTGATTTGAATCATTAACACTAGCCACAACTCGATAATTGACAATAATAAACCCATGCCCGAACATTTAAAATGTTCTTCTTTTAATGAGCAACGTATCTTTATATCATATCTTAGTCAGCATTGAAGTGCATTGATTAAAAAGTAAGTGCAAGTACAGGTTCTGATGCATTCATTTTTACTAGAGGATTAAATTATTTGCAACGTGGCCCCCCAAAAATAGTCATTCTACAGGGGCACTCTGCAAAGGAAAACCACTATAGTTGATGCTGTTTCTAACCTAAAAGATATATGCTGTTTTCCTCATTTCAAGCTTTTAAAGTTATCTCTGAGTGACAGTGTGTAGGAGCGATTTTCATCTGGCTTCTGCTGTCAGTTCACTCCAGTCCGTAAACCGTAGTACTTTTCCTCAATATCACTGCCATGCTCCCTGACTGATTTCTCAGTGGTTTCTCGGTTTCCTTTGAGGAACACAGAGACTGAATCAAGCCAGCAGAAGCACAAAGTCTGTGAGAAGCACTATTTTAGTGCAATAGTTTCACACTTGGCAACCCTGCTACCTAAAACTGGCTACCTCTGCATAGAGATGGAGAAGAGTTCTTATCATAGCCCCATCGATAGGCCTTTTAGTTGTTACTGAGGGAAGCGCCATTATTTTTATGTCACCAGAGCAAGGATAACAACATCTTTTGAGGTAATAAAAAATAAATAACAGCATGAAGTTATCCATTAAAATGTATTGTCCCCAGTATCTTGGATTCTGTCATCAGAATTTGGATAATACTTATTGAAACCATAAGGCTTTACGATAAATGCAACTTGGCCATATGATGGCAAAAGTCTCCAGTGGAGGCGTTCCCCCTGGACTCTAGCTGCTCTCCGAGGAGGTGGGCGGTGCCGTGGAGGACGACCTCCGTCGGGACACTGACTGTGAGCGCTCAGGGCTGTGTTTGTCATAAGGCTGGAGCTGCACCTCCAGGAAGTCCCTGTGCTGCTGGCTGATGACCTGGCTGATGAGTCCGGGCAAAGCTTGCAAGTTACTCAGTAGAGTCTCCAGCTTCGTCTCCAGCAGGGCAATCCTTTTCTCCATGTCCTCCCCTCTCTCATTCAGGTCTGATACCATGTCATACATGATGTTCTGAGTCTGGAACAGGAGAGATAAAACACGCTTATTGCTATCATTTTCAAACCGATGTTACTTTTGATGGACCACCAGAAAATTTATTATAGATTAAAAATAAAATAGGAAAATGCATTTTATCACTTCAAGATGCACTGATAGTTCTGAAAAGAGAAGAAAGAAAACTGGTTACAAGAAGCTACGAGTGCTAAAGATTCACTGTTCAAACACATCAAAGTCAAAGTAAAGAATGACTTTAAAATAATAAACGGATGTATATCTATTTGTACGTCTGTCTGAAAACAATACTCACATTCTGCCTGCAATTTCAATGTCAGCAATCGTGAATGAACATCAAAGGCGCTATGCTGTGTAAAAGTGCAATAAAAGTTCAGCTAATATGATGCTTCCACAGTCTGAGTCAGCTCAGTAAAGCTCACAGTTTCAGATGTTACAGGATTTTTCACTGTATTGCACAATATTTGATTATTAAACCAAGATAAAAGGAAGAAAAAGTCACTATCAAATTCAAGGTATTTTAGGATTTCCTATTTCTCTTAAATAACAACAAAATGTTCATGACTGAGTGCAGTAATGACACGGATACACTCAACGGCCACTTTGTTAGGTACACCTGCTCCACTGCTTGTTAATGTAAACTTCTAATCAGCCAATCTCATGGCACGTCTGACATGGTGAAGATGACCTGCCAAAGTTCAAAGTCAATATCAGAATGTGAAAGAAAGGTGATGCTAGAGGTCAGAGGAGAATGGCCAGACTGCTTTGAGTTGATAGGATGGCAACGGGAAGTCAAACAACTCCTCGTTACAGCTAAGGTATGCAGAAAAGCATCTCTGAATGAACAGTGTATTGATGGGCTACAGCAGAAGACCACACTAGGTGCCACTTCTGTCAGCTAAGAACAGGAAACGGAGCTACAATTTACTTGTAATGGTGTCGGGGATATTTTCTTGATACATTTTGGCCAATTAGTACCAAATAAGCATTTAAATGCCACAGCCTAACTGAATATTGCTGCGGATCTTGTCCGTCTCTTTATGCCCTTTATGACCATAGTGTGCCCATCTGCTAATGGTTGCTTTCAGCAGGATAGTGCACCACGTCATGCCTGTCAAATCATCAAAATTGTTCTCAAATGCCCTCCACAGTCACCACAACCTAATCCAATAGAGCACCTTTGGGATGTAGTGGGATGTGAGATTTCCATTATGTGCAGCCAACAAATTTGCAACTGTGTGATGCTGTCATATCAATATGGATCAAAATCTCTCAGGAGAATGTTTCCAATCTGTATCACGAAGACTTAATGCAGTTATGAAGGCAAAAAAGGGTCCACCCCGGTATTAGCAAGGTGTATCTAATAAAATGTCCAGTGAGTATATACACCTTACGCCACACACGAGATCAGCCTGTACAGAACCTGCATAATATGACAGGGTGGTGAGTGCACCAATGTTTCAGTTTATGTGTCAGGCTGAATGCTGTCGTAATACTGCACGGTGAGACGTTCCTGCTCCGGCTTCTTGAGCTGAATCAACAGTTCAGATTTTACAAACTCAAAGATTTTACAAACTTATGATACTGCTATTTTATCCATCTTGTCTGCAATGGCTGGTGTCTCACCCAGAGAAACCTTCACCATCCTTCAAAATAAGGTCAGAGGAACATTATGGGAGCACAGTATCTGCCGTAAACTGATCTAGAAGGGTGAATTTTATTTGGACAGTTTACAGGAGTTTTTGTTTTCATGCTGACCAGAGTACATTAGTCTGTGAAATTGAGGAGACAGGAAAGGTGCCTGCTGACTTGACATGATGCTCTTCTGATGCATCAGCCATCTCATAACAGGCTATTAAAAACAACAACAAGAAAAGAAAAACAAACAAACACACACACACACAAACAAACAAAAAAAACCCCCATGAAAATTATATAACTATAACTACTCTTCTCTAAAACGGTTGGGATTCCAAAATAGTCAACGACAACCTAAGAAATTCATGTCACATTCCAGATGGGGAGTGTTGGTGATGCTGCTGGAAGGCGGTCTCTGAGGTACTATTCAGTGCAGGACTAATAACCCCTGGCAGCCTAGAGGCGATGTCATCCATCACTTACCTTGTCCTCTTCTGATTTGAGGCGGGGATGATGGGATAGCTTGTTTATATGAATCAGTGAGGACTAAGGAAGCCATGACACTACTTAACCTGACAACTGTTGTTAGGGTTGTGCTATTAATGTCAAATGAATCCTATAAAGGTCCATTTTTCTTCGTGTAATTAAGAAATGATTGCATCCAGGCACAGGCCTCCAAGTTTCAAACAGTGAAATGAAAGGAGAACATGCTCAAATATGGTGGAATGGATGCTAGAGAGCAAGAATGCCATTAGTAGATCATTGAGGAACGTATGTGATGGAGCAAGAATACAGGTGGTTAATAGACATCTACTTGGGCTGTAATGTAAAACCGCAAATTGACATTATAAACCAATTTCTGTTCAAGACGAGGGAAGAAGAGCGAGCAGAGTGGCAGAGATGGTTGTTAAAGCCACTTGAGCGAGCAGTTTTGTGATTTAAGGATATGTACTGGAAAAAATGAAAAAGAAAAAAAAATCCTGTGGAAGGAAACTGCATTCAACCAATGTTACATCGCTTATGTCACGCTGGATGAATAAACAGGGTCTGTATAAGTGACTCTGGAGGAGATAATGAAATAAGGGGATACGTTGTGATCTGAGGAATTTCACTGTGCACTGCAGTGGCAATGCATCTTCCAAAAAGATATGTTCAGCTCTATTTAGCTCCGTCTTTCCACCGAGAGCGCGAAAAGACTGAGACCACACTGCCCTCCTATGGCTGCAGACTCTTACAACACTGGCCATAAGCCACCTTACTCAATGTCACGTCGCAGGTTTTGGTACTGTTTTACAGCATGAGGTGATTAGGCAATATTAACTAATACCTTTCATGACATGCTGGCCTGGATCCAGTTTGACTGTGGTGTACTTTTGAATGTCAGAGTGCTCTGCTTTTCTCTCCTGTTTTTCTCTGCCTTTATTTCTGGCTGAATCATCAGATCACAGTGTGTCTCCCTTTCCAGGTTACTGTTTCTGCTGTGTCAGGCTGGCGCACTGCCTGGTCTTTCCCTAAGGTTTGTCGACTTCTGTTTAGTGCATCTGGAGACAAACATCAGAGAATACATAGAGGGAAAAACTGTGCCGGGTTTCTCATTACTCCCATTCAGTGATTTTTTTGTCCGGGGGACAGTGATTTACACTGCAAAATAAAGATGCGTTATTATTTCATACCCCAAACAAATTGAATTCCAGGTGAGTGCAGTCAACTGCAATCAACACACAGATTGTAAAGCCTGTCTGTTTATTTGACACCTGTAGACTTTATATTAGAAAACACAACTAATTCAACCAGTCAGCTAGCATGCATTGGATTCAGCCACACAGAGGGAGGAAACCTACAAAGGCAGCAGTGTACTGTTAGTCTAGCTTACCTTAGCAAGGTCCACTAGTGAGTTTGCTTGGTCATTCAGCTTATGTTGCTCCATTTTAACACTTCTCAATCTGAACACAAGACCATTCAGAACCCAATAAATTAACGCTATTAGTGTCGATATGTTTTTTCTTTTTCTTTTCTTTTCTTTTTTGTTGTTGTTGTAAATTTGTGCACACACAAGGCATACACATGGAGAACACTCCCAGGACATGCATAGGATATGTGTAGAGAATGCAGGGTTTGGAGGGGCAGTCTGCTTGGTTGAGCTGCATGCAAGTGGAAAGGAGACCACATAAAAAGAGAGGGTGGGGGGAGGACAGGGAGCTGCCACGGGGGTGAATGAAATCAGCTCTGCATCCTACTCAACCAATACACACCACAAGGGAATGGCGGTGGGGTGTCATATCTGGGTACAGTGTAAACAGCATTTGTCAAGTCCTAATGTTTGTCTTCCTGACATATGAGATTAGAAAACATCAACAGCAAGGGGGAAAAAAGGTCAGCTGTTGTTCCTGTAAAGTTCCTTCTGGTTAACTTTTTCTCTTTACTATTCCTATTTAGTCACTCAGAGAGCCAAAAACACCACACACTGTTTTGTATTAACACAGAGGGTAAAGTTTAACCTTTAAACAGCAGCTATAGGCCTGCTTCCTTTTGAGACTTTCCAATATTCCCATTAGAACAGAGAAAATTGCATCATCGTGACAACTTAAAGAATCGTTTTAATTGTTAATTACGGGCAGGAAATGAAAAGATTTTTCCAGAAACTCTCTCGTGGGCTTAAAAAACCTGCAAAACGCAAATTTTTCTATCACCCAAAAATCCTACCTGCAAAGACTGAAAATTGCCTACTTTATAAAATGTGCTTAAATAATTTACAGCTCCTGTTTAATTGTGCTACTGAAGCACCTTTTTTAAACTCTTCTTCTCAGGGGACTTAAAACAGCAAAATGTGCACTACTGTAGAGTATTAGCCACATGTGGCTTCAACATATTAAAGAGGGTTTTTTCCCTTCCTTCTGAATCGCTTAAAATAATAATACACCGTTAATACAGTCTGACTCTTAGGTGATGATTGAGGGTCAAATTTTAAGATTGCTGAAGACGAAGAAATTCAAGAGTCTTTGAGGGAGACGGATATTTCGTCGAGAAACTCCCAAATGTGCAGCGAAGACCAACAGAGAGTGCCACAGAAGCCACTAAAGAAAACTGCAGGCATGGGGCAAAAATGTCCTGGCACCTTAGCCCCATAATTCATACAAAGAAGGCTCTCAGACAAATGCAGAACAAATTTCAAAACATCACTCTTATATTCTTCTAGCTATAATAACAATAAAGAAAAGAGCAGTAGTCTGCTCTAAATTACAGAAGATAATAGGTGTTCGGGGTTACATGGTTTTGTAGTTGACATGAGACCTGTTAGAAATATACATTTCACAATTGGATGACCAATAGCTGTTAGAGGGCAGGTTGAGGTGAGGGTGAGAAAGCCTGCTGACCTTCTATTTTATATTCAAAGTATGTTTTCCACAATCAGTCACTGCTCATGGGCACTTCCCTTTGTGAACGGGCACTTTATATGCGGTTGGTGTTCATCGGGGAAAACGGCTATGCTAAGCGTTTCAATCTCAGTTAGTGCTGCTCCACATTTTTTACCCTCTCAAGTTGCTTTATTTGTCATGACCTCCATTAAACTCATGGTGAAAAGAAATGCAAATTATTCTTCAAAGTAATGGATGGGTGTGACGTGGTTTTTTTAACCCCCCTTGTCCCTGCTGACCATTCACACTGTTGGTCACAGTTGCAGCCTCTCGAGCACAAACGGGATTTCTTTGAGGCTTTACCCTGACCTTCCTCTTAGGTCACTTCCTCTTTGTTCAATTCACTGATCTCTGAGCTAAAAAGGGCTCACTGTCCTGCTTTTTTTTTTTTTTTTTGTCCCCACTATGGTTCCTCCTTCAGCCTTGAGCATGGAAAAAGACGGCCTCCCAAAGGGAGACATTTGATTTCACAGCCGTTATGGCCTAAAACATTCTGCAGGACATTTGGCTAGCACTTGTGTGATACCGTGCCTCTAGCACGTGTCATCCAAATGACCTCAGTGTTGTTGTGTCTCCAAACTCTTCTTGCATGGCAGCTGCATGTCGTTGCTATTATGCTGTTTACCAGCCACGACAACAACAATGGACTGGCATCTCTGCTACTGTGTCATCCAACAGGGAAATGGAGGAAATGTAGCTGCAAATGTCGTAACAGGCGTAACAATGGTTCCACTTGCCGAAAGATGACCCTGAGCCCAGATCTGTGCGAGCGTGGCCGCCGGGCGTATCGCATGACTTTTAGGGGTATCACAGAACGTACACGTCTGCAGGCTAATGCCGCTCTGGTCGTCATCCTTCGGTGGGTGAAAGCACAGTTGATTGGAGTTTAATCAGTTGCTTTCTGATTAAAGATCAAAAGTCTCATCACATCCATGCAGAAATGGAAAGAAAAACACCCTCCATCATTGATAATTGAAATTCACTTAAACTGCATCTGTGGGTGTGTATACAATGTGCAGCACATGTCTGTTCACTAACAAGGTGCCTGTACCGGTGATTTAAATCAGACAAAGAAAAATGTGATGCTGTGTGTTTCGTCAAACTAACATGCCAGCTAAGAAAAATACACTTTTAGCAGGTGTGTAAAATAATCCGTGACTGGGTTGTGTGAAGCAAAGATTTTTGAGGCATGAATTTCACTTATCAAATGAGGGAGTGTAATTTTTTTTTTTTTTTGTAGTAGTTATTGGGTTCAAGGACAAGCTCTCGTTAGCATGCACACAACAGGTCTGTATCTACATGAGAGGCGAAGACTTACTTTCGAGCTCTATTGCATTGTGTCGACACAAACAGGAAAAACAAAAAACAAAACAGGAACAAAAAGGAAACATGAAGTAGACAAATGAATTATTACAATATCAGATAAACATAGTCAGATGGCAAACTCTGTTTGCTCACGTCTGGCTGCTGAAACCCTCATCGCTACACTGTCACCTGTGAAGAGCAGCCACCGCTTCTCCTGACTTCTCTCATCTTGAAACCAGTTTTCATTTCACCCTCGTGGATCGTTTCTGGTGGCTGCAGCTGTTTTTGTTCTCTGAATCTAATTTAGCCTTTTCTGGTCCTATAAGAAAGACAGTGAATAAAAGCAATCTTCCTATTAATGCCGGCAAACCAGAAGTGTCTGTTTAACAACAGTTTTACCTCCTCAACTAATAAGGATGTGTGAGCAAAGTTTTCACACTGTCTTACAACTTTGACCAGTAGAGGAAGTCAAAGATTGCTGTAGGCCTATTACAAGCCTCCACTTGTTAATCCACTTCCTGTTCTATATTAATTGCACGCCAGAGTTTGTCTGTCACCCCCTGCGATTACGCTACAGGCCCTACTTAAAACTCTGCCACATGAACCCCGTGAACACTCTGCCTCATAACCAAGACCGAATCTCTCTAACACAAAGATGTGACCGGGAGATGTTGATACCATGCTGAGTGGTCGTTCCAAGCACACAGAGCTGAACGTGACTTTTCCCAACTGAATCTGGTTCTTTATAGATTGCACTTTAGCTCTGAGCCATTTCCATTATTAGGCTGTCCAAGAGAACAGGAGGTGGACATGAGAAGCCGTCATCAATGCCGCGAATCACCTGAACCCAACAGCAAGGGCATAATGACTCGAAAAGCAGCAACAATGAGAGAAAGCTATTAAACTGCAAGTCTGGATGTGGGTTGCAGCAGCAGCAGACAGTTTGTATATATTTGTGTCTCCCTACCTTCCCAATAAACATCCGAATGTCGTTAAAACTTAAATGTGTGTCCAAAAGATTCATGAGCAAAGCAAAGTTGCACACAGTAGACCACGAAGACTCATATATATATATGCGTGTGTGAATAAAACCACAGAAAGCAAAACAAACATACAAACAGAGGACATTTTTACTTGAGCATGAACAATATACCAGCGTATTTGCTATTATTTATTCTAATAAAGCGCCGAGGTGATTGCCAGTTAATGAAAGAAGCCACAGTGTAGATGTGCTGGTAAGCACTGTAAGCTGAAGGAAAACAACAGTGAGGTGAGGTTAAAATCAATACTGTTTTGGAGTGAGATAGCACTTTGGGGGTCCTTGGGGACCCACTAAAACACTAGCTGACAGGTGAGTGTCTGAGCAGCCGCTAGAGGAGTAGAAACTGAAATGTGTCAGCCCTGAGGTCAGCCTGACATCTGACTCACAGCGAAGAAGACACACAAGACTCAACCTGACAGCAAAAGGTGGAGAAATCGATATCATACTCCTGTGAATTCTGTAAAACCTGCATATTTTGAGGTAAAATGAACTTTACACAGAGTTTCTTTTTCATGATGCTAGTTTATGCCTTTTTAAAAACGTGTAAATGCTTTACAGGAATCTCCAATGAGTCATTGTGTATATATAAATATATACATATATAACATTCAAACATCAGCAGAGGAAGTTGTGAAATCAGTCAAGTCGAAGCATGGTTATAAAAATACAAGATCCTCCAAATCTATGAGCACATAACTTTGCTACAGGTGTCAAACAATTCAGATTTCAGGTTTGTGTTGCTCTGGTGAATGAAATTGCTGGATAAAAGTGGCGAGGTCAGGGTTAAGAGCACGGCACCTACTGATGAATGGCTTGGAGAAATTTTCTCTGGTGCTTCCTGACTCTGGCGTGGTCCATCTTCCTCACCAGTTTAGTGTTCTTGTAGATGAGCCACGTCTCCCTGAGAACGTTCATAGCTGTGTTTTTCACCTTTGGGTGCAAAAACAAAATTGGTTAAGACTGTAAAGAAATAAAGCATCTGTGACACCTTGCAGAGCTTTCACTTACTCTTTTGTTAGCTGGGTGTCCATCATAAAATTGTGAACATGTTTTTCAGCTTTGGTTAATTCCAGTTTCTTCGCCACCACAGCCACCACCAAGGCAGTGCAGCCAGCGCCCTGGGGAGCCAGACAAAATATACAGCGTTCCTTTACTTGTCAATATTTTTCAGTCACGATAAATTAACAGCAGATCGGCTGCTTTTACATAATTAATAAGGGTCTTTTAATAGTTTCACAAGCTGATAAAAAAAACAAGCATCATAAGCTCACCATAATGCCAGTCAGGAGGCAGACTCCTTTCCCACAGTACGTATGTGGGACCATATCTCCATAACCAATGGTAAGAAACGTGATTGAGATCAACCACATGGCTCCAAGAAAGTTGCTGGTTATGTCCTGGTTATCATGGTACCTGTAATGAATAATAAATGTAACAGACTGACACACCTTCATGCACCTGAACAAACTGATGCTCACGACTGCTACTTATTTCTTTTTTTTTAAAAAAAAGAGGTTTTAGCCACTGTAATGCCTAAAATCCAACGTTTCAGGACTCTGCAGTTTCATAATCTTTTCTTATAGCTTGTGTTAATCCTTCTATCTTGATGCTCAGACAGAGAGTGAGTATTCTATCTATTTTAAGCCTTATCTATGTTTCATGCTGAGCAGCGCGGCATAGCATGAGAAAACTGATCCAGGCACCTCTCGCAGGCTCTCACTGTCCATGCAGCAATTATCCATAGCGAGATGGTGAAGACCAGCAGCACAGTGCCGGGACAGATGGTCATGAGAGTCTTCATCACAAATCGCGTGTTAAAGTTAATCTTGTTGAGTGCACCGATGCTGCGGGATGAGGCATCGGTGAAGAGCTTGCTGTGCAGCAGCATGACGCGAGCGATGAGGTACAGCCGCAGGAACATGGGGATGGACAGGATGATGTCCACATCTGCGTCCGTCTTGGATGCCACGTAGGAGTAGGCCAAACGTGCCGTCCAGGTGAAGGTGTAGTTGCCTGGGATGGGGTGTATGGCGCACACCAGGATCTCCAGGCAGATGAAGAAGATGCGCTCGTATGTCATGGCTATCCTCCAGTCATCAGCTCCGTTGTCCACCATAAATAGCTGCAAGGAGAGGGCACCGTGAGGGTGATGAAGGGTAGAAAAACCAACCAAACGAAAGAAAACAGCTGAAATTTTCATCATGTTGACACAGCACACTACAGGAAATCATTAAACCCATTAAAGAGTAAACAGCACATTGCCTCAAGCCATTAAATTACATTTAAAAAAAAAAAAAAAGAACTCAACAACATTTGGAGGAAGTGTAGCCAAAGAAAAAGGAAAAGATTTCATGACAAGGGGAGGATGTTACAAGCTTTCAGATATTTACAGATATATACAACATGTAATGACGGCAGCATGGCCTAAATGTCATATCTGTGTTTGTGAGTGCACCACACCAGGTGTGTAAGTTTTAATGCCTTAAGGAACGTTTGTTGCGATTTTTCCCATTTCCTTTAATGTCAAAGGTCTTTGTAACAAAATAAGACTGGGGCAGGGTCATGTTTACCACTGTAATGCATCACCCCGTTTTTTAACAACAATCTCAAAGCATTTGAGAACTAAAGCTTTGAAAGTCAAACGTTTCCCCATTTTTGCTTGTTGTGGGATCTCAGCTGCTCAGCTGTTTGACTTCAATACAGACTCACTGTTGCAATGTGTGTAAAACACTGGAAATCTCTGAAAAAGACTTCTGGATGGCAATATGTTCCTCTAAAACCTGTGTATGCCATTCAGCATTTAAGACGCTTTTGGAAATGTGGAAACCTTTGGTTGTTCTGACCACAGCAGAGTTAGTTTTCACCCCAGTCCATCTTAAATGAGCTTGGGTTCAGAGAGGAATTGTGTGTTTATTTTCTTTGATCTGAAAGCGTCTAAAATGGGACTACATAAAAACGGCTTCAATTCTTAAACAGTTAATGCAATACTTTTGTTACAGCCATCGATTTAAATCTGAAAGTCTGCACTTCACCAACATCTCCATTGCTTGATTTAAAATCCACTGTGGCAGTGGACAACTTAACTGATGGTACAGTAAACGGTTATTTCAGCATCAAATTTAAAAAACAAAATAGTCCAAAGACTCCAGATGTTCACTTATGATTGTAAACCAACTTTCTTTAAGGTTTTACCTTTTCAACAAAACCGAGACATTTAAAGATTGTCAGGGCAGTATGGACTTTTTAAAGCTACTTTGACGTGAAAACTAAATAATGTAAAAGAAAAAAAAGAAAGCCAGAAAACGGCAGACTCATCAATACTGTATAAAACAGCTTCTGCATACAATAAATTATTGAAATTTCTGGAATAAATGACAAATCTTAGTGTAAAGCATCTTAGTGCCTATAGAATAAATTGTTCTGTAGTTGACTGAAGATTTTGACTTCATCATTAAAATACATTAAAATAAAATATTTTTACATCAGACAATACATTAGCGGTGTGCAGTAAGCATTTTCAACTTCTAAGCAGTATACTAATGAGAACATCTGCCACCTCCACATTAGCATTAGGTGCTGATCGCCTGGGCACCCTGACCAGAAGGTTGGCGGTCTCACTGGGGACCTCAGTGTGAGTGGATTTCAACACCTCCCATCGCTCTTCTCCTCCCCGTCCTTTGTCATATACGCAGCAGCTTTCTCACATGGCCACTCCTGCTGATGTCCCTTCGCTCCTCTTTATCACTTTCTACAGCTATTTTCAACTCGTGTCCTCACACGACTACCAATATCAGCTCCTTCACAGTCCCCACTTCTCACGCTTAAGGTTGTAAACAGGTGATCTCAATTTTATACCTGTTATTTTATATTGTGAGGCTTGTAGATAAAAAGCCTTCCAAACCGTATTCCTCTCTCTGACACCTCGCACTGGTATCCTTTTTCTAACGCGCCCGCTCTATCCACTCAATCACATCAAGGTCCTCCGCCTGTACAAGCCGTCACAAGTGGCAGTAGATTTTTCACAAAATGTTGTTGTCAGCAAATCTAAGCGAGGTTTCCTGGCAGCTTTTTTTTTGCCATGAGAGCAGACGCCTTTATGAAGGGGAAAAAGAAAAAAAAAACTGCACTATTATGTGTCGTCAGAAACCTCCCTAATGTACTCGGTAATAAATTATGGGGTGTCCAGTGACTTCTCAGGCTTAACTATGATATACAGTACAATGATTTTGCTTACAGCCCTCTGAAACAACATCCTCCTGCGCAGTTCTGTTCATCTTTCAGCTCAGAAATGTACAAGAATTACTAAAGGAAAAGGAACTTCTTTCAGGGATTTAAAGATTTCAGTGTCCTCCAAAAAAGTAGAAAATATATATCATATCTTCAATAACATATATCATATTGAACATATATCAAAGTAAAAAATATTTAATGTGATATATGTTTAATACATTTAATATACTACATTAAATATATCATACATGTGTGTTTGACTTAATATAATGAATGTTGCACATCTTCACAATTTGTTCTATTAATGTGTTATATAATACTGAAGTATTTGTTTGCTTACTCAATGGTAAGAAATGAAAATCAAAAAATAACCCAGATATTTAATGGAAGAATTAGTTTCAGGTTATGCTGTAAGTCACGAAAAATGTACAGTTAAAAAAAAAGCCATGATGCTCGCTGCAGAGTTTTTGTGCTGATCTTAATGCGAGAGAACAACTGAAACTCTGCAGTTACTGAGTTGGCAGAGCGTTAGCGAGTTTTACTCTCTGTGCCATTCAGAAGCACTTTCGGTGATGCCGCTCTGTAACTTTATGTGGTCTGCAACTATGTAGTTGAGTTTCTATTGTTCCTAAATGCACATTTTGCAGGGCAACATCTCACAAGCAGTCAGGTCATCTTAAACATGTCAGTGATATAACTAGAGTGGTGGAGCCATCAAAAGTCCCTTTTGATTTCTCGCTTGGCTCCTGTTAAATCTGGAATTGAATTTAAAGTCCTTCTCTTCCCATACATGGTCTTGAATAATCAGGCCCCATCTTATCTTAAACACCTCATAGTACTGTATCATCCCAATAAAGCACCTTACTCTCAGACCACTGGCTCACTTATGGTCCCTAGGATAAAAGTAGAATGGGAGGCAGAGCTTTCAGCTTTCAAGGCCCGCTTCTGTGGAACCAGCTCCCAGTTTGGATTCAGGAGACAGAAACGTCCTCTTCTTCTAAGATTAGACTTAAAACTTTCATTACTGATAAAGCATATAGTTAAGGATGAATCAGGTGACCCTGAGTGATCCCTTCGTTATGCTACAATAGGTCTAGGCTGCTGGTGGATTCCCATGATGCATTGAGTGTTTCTTCATCACTCACCTCTTTTAACGCCCTGTTACTGTGTTTATACACCACTCTGCATCTAACCATTAGTTATTATTGATGTCTGGCTCCACAGCATGTCTTTTGTCCTGTCCCCATCCCCCAACTGGTCACGCCAGATGGCCGCCCTTCCTGAGCCTGATTCTGCTGGAAGTTTCTTCCTGTTAAAGGAAGCTTTTCCTTCCCACTGTCGCCAAGTGCTTGCTCATAGGGGTCATCTGATTGTTTGGGGTTTCTCTGTATTATTGTAGGGTCTTTACCTTATGATATAAAGTGCCTTGAGGTGACTGTTGTTGTGATCTGGTGCTATATAAATAAAACTGAATTGAACTGAATAGGAGTAAAAACATTTTGAAGAAAATTAGATGACCAATTTTAGAATAATTCATCATTTGCAGCAATGTTAGTAAACATTATATTTGAAGAAATCCCTACACACAAAGGACAACACTGAAAAACAAAACTGACTGGCACAGAACAAAAAAACACGATACAGAAATGCTCCTGCCAGCTCTGCTCGTGTAAGATGGACTGAGGTGAAGTGGAAAGCTGTCTGTGGTCTTATGTATCAAATTTTAAATTCATGCTTCAATTCATGCGTGCTGCTCTAACCAGGCTAAAGAGGAGAGGGACTGTTCGGCTTGTTGTCTTGCTGTCAGGAAAGGCCTTATTTGTTTTTGTAAGACAATGCCAGACCCCATTCTGCACAGAGTACACAGCATGGCTCTGTTGCAAGAGAGCCAGGGTGAAAAACTGTCCTGTCCGCAGTTCAGACCTGTCACCTACTGAAAACATTTGGTGGATTAATAGGCAAGAAAAAGACAACAAGAAGCATTTGATTTACAAAACTGCAGCAGCTGGTCTCCTCAATCCCCAAACACTTAAAGAGTGTGTTGTTAGAAACAGAGAAAAACCTGATCCTAACCTTTTTAAAATGTGTAGCTACTGTTAAAAATGTGGGTGTATTTTTCAAAAACAATTATATGCCTCCCTTTCAGCATCTATTACTTTGCCCTTGCACTTTTAATCATTTATATTGGGCTTATATGATTTGCAAATCAGTCTGTCTTAACTTCATATGGTCATAATTTTCAGGACACTCTGGAGGCATACATCATGACTCGGCAGTTTGCCAGCTACTCTCCATTTAATTTTGAATTTCTCATTATAGAAGCAAAAAGAAAACTGTCCCACTCCTGAAAGGCTAATGGGATCACTGACCTAGATTGTAATTTTAGCTGTGACATGTTACCTAAAAATGGAATCGCTGAAATAGTCATGTTTCTCACATCTTAAATAAAGCTCCCCATTCAAAGCGTTCATCTCAAGGACAAAGCGAGCGCAAGAGAAATCAATAAGACTGCACTACAGACGTGTATGAGTGCTCCACATGCTACAGTTTGACAGCTTCAAAGACTCTTCGAGACTACAGCTTCAGCTGCTTTAATGCAGAAACGGCACACTGCACGCTTATTATAGCTTCCGAGCCAAGAAATGTGCAGGAAATATCAGCTGTCAACAAGCCGGCACAGTACAACACCAGCCAACAACAACAGCAACAAGTCCCTGAATAAATGGTACAACAACCCCACGTAGCCTCTGCAGCTCGTTTGTATTTATTCAGAAGCTACAATCAAAGTCCCCCGCCCTCCCCCAAACACAGAAAACACGTGAATTAAATTTTCAGCGGTGGTTGTTCCTATCAAATGAGCGACACTGAGCTCCTTTAACAAACTGACATCTGTCAAAGAAGTGTGTAACTCTAACCACAGCTTGTCCTGTTCGGCTTTCCAGCTGAGTGTAATGTAGACATGGGAACACAAGCTGTGTCTCCACTCACACTGTGGTCTCTTACTTACAGAATTAGCTCTCTGAAAGAGGCTAAATCTATTGTTTGTACGTGGCACAAGCGACGTTTTATTTTACATTTTAAACAACAAACCGGTCGTGTCAAAAGCAGTTACAAAGTTTGTTACCTCCAAACAATGTAATTAAACATTTAGCAGGAGCTTGCATAAGGAAAGCCTACTTGGTGAGTAAAAGCAATTATGGTAATGGATGACCTGAAATACAATACTCATGGGGCTTTAACCACACAGCATGAAATATTTCATACTCGCTGGAAAACCAGCAGTTATGACATCTTTTTTTTTTTAAAAAGAAAAAACTTATGTTAACAGTGTGAAAAACAAAAGCCCTGATGAGAAAGAGAAGGTTAATTATTTACAGCACAGATGGTTTAAGTACTATAAAAACAAGCTTTAAATATAATAATTTCAGTTACATCATAGTTACATTTTTAATGTTAAGAATGAAAATAATAATAATAATAATAGTTAAATATGAAACAATTAACAGAGGTTGAAAAAAAAAAACAAATGAGTCCACAAGTAAATTTTGTGGTGATCATTAAATTATTATTAAATTTTTTATTTACATATAGACAATTACATAAATCTTAAAATTATAACCTCAGAGACATAATTATTAAAAATATGTCTAACCTAACATTAGATTAGAATAAAGGCCTGTGACTTGAGAAACATACCTGAAAGTTTAATTTTAAAATAAAGAAGGTAAAAAGAATCTATTTATAGCGGTAAGAGCTCCGCATCTTGACCTCGTACACAGTGGATCATTCAAAGGGAAGATTTGAAGATGAAAGTGAGGCACAGCTAGAATAGAATAAATCATTTTTCTCTTCACTCAAATAAAATCTTGTGCATAGACTTTCTTTGTCGTGTTCACTGTGTGGAAACATGACATTTAAATTCAGTTAATCTTTTGTAAAAGTGGCAGAAACTCTTTTAGGTGTCACTTAGCAACCTAGTTGATAAAATCAACTTGCTCAAATGCTACACGTGTATGTTACTTAGCGTAGACTTGTTAACCACTTTATTAGGTACATCTATTCAAATGCTCGTTAATGCGAATATTTCATCAGTCAATTGCATGGCTGCAGCTCAGTGGATTTAGGCTTATAGACAGGGTCAAGATGACCTGCTAGAGTCAAAACCGAACATCAGAATGGGACTGCAAGGAGATTTATGTGAGACTGAATGTGGCATTGTTATCGGTGCTAGATGGGTGATGATCTATGAATGCACAACATGTGAAACCTTGAAGCAGATGTGCTACAGCAGCAGAAGACCACAACGGGTGCCACTCCTGCTGGGAAACTAAGGCTATAATTCGGCTCACCAAAAATGGATAACAGAAGCCTAGAAAAATGTTGTCTGGTGATGGTACAGCCAGAAATTGGCATAAACAAGTTGAAAGTGTGCATCCATGCTGCCTTGTATCAGCAGTTCAGGTTCGCCGATCATGTAATGGCTTGAGGGATGTTTTCTTGACACACATTGGACCCCTTAGTAACAACGCCAGTCTACCTGAGTATCTTGGTGACCATGTCCATCCCTTAATGGGCATAGTGCGTGCACCCATCTTCTGATGCCTGCTTCCTACAGGATAAAGCTCCATGTCACAAAACTCAAATCATCTCATGATCATGGTTTCTTGCATATGACAGTGGCCTCATATGACCCGCACAGTCACAATCCAATAAAGCACCACGATGGGAATGTGGAGCTGAAAAATCAGCAGCAGCTGTGTGATGCTGTCATGTCAGTATGGTTTAAAAATCTCTGAGGAATGTTTCCAGCACCTTGTTGAACCTGTACAATGAAGAATTAAAGAAGTTCTGAATGTAAAGGGGGATCTAACCTGGCATTAGCACCTGGTACCTAATATAGTGGCCAGTGACATTTCTAATTAGCACAAAGTACAGCTCAGAGTGATGGGAATGCCATTAGGTCTGTGAGGTTATAAACTAAAGGATCAGGTAAAAAAAAAAAGACCTTAATGGCATTAGATTAAAAGCTAAGGAGTCACTAAATATATTTCAGTACATCCTGGAGTAAAGACAAACATGTGCACCTTATTTAATGGAAATCCATCCAATAGCTGCCCAGACATTTTATTTGAACGTGAACTGTGTGGTCACACAAGAGATTAGGATTTATCCTTATCTGCTCAGTATGAATGCCTATAATAAAGTTTTATGGTCGTTCCTTTAATAGTAAAATGGCTAAAAATGTAGTCGCAAAAATAATTGATAAAAAACAGGCCTTTAATTCCTTACAATCTATATTTATCACGTGGATATTCAAAGACACATTTGTTTGTATCTATATATGTGTCCTAACCTTAACTGTGTGCCTTTATTCTAAAACAGCTCTCTCCAAACCCCACCTTACCTCAGGAAAAAAACCTAAAATCAGTTCAAGAGCACAGACGTTAATCCCCTGCAATGTACAACAGAGCCCAGGGAACAGAGCGCCAGCCTGTTTCTAACTCGGGGCAAATCAAAGCATCAGCGGTTTCTCTTTGACATTCATCTTGTTTTCTGATGGACTTAAAATACAGTCTAATTACTCAGAGTGCATGCCCCTTTCCCATCATCGAAAAGGCTTCTTCATGTCAGTCTGAGAGACAGCACAGCCGAATATGTCTTGAGCTCATTCCCTGCCTGCCGATGTCCTGCGTCTGCACTGTGCAGCCCCAGAGGAGCTCACCTGCACTGCTAGCTGGGTTGGTTACTGGTTTCACTACTCTCAATATAACTAATGGAGTGCAGCTCAATATTTAATCTGTGTAATGTGGAGATGGGAACATATATCTTGTCACTGAGAATGAAATCACTCAATCTCATTAGTGAATTAGGTTGAGAGGTTCAGTCCAATTAGGCATTAATGCAATGCTTTATTTATGATATCAAAGTGAGCCACTAAGAGGCCAGTTTGCAGAATAAATCTGAAGCTTTTGCAAATTCTGTTTGCTTTCGCTTCCGAGATTAAGTCTCACATTTGCATGCACAATTTTTCCATTCGAGCAAAGTGAAACATTTCCGAGCCAAAGTAAAAGCTCAGTATAAATCTTTCTTTAAAGTGCTGTGGCTGCAGCCAAGTCGCCACACATTAATAATCTACATTCAGCTGCATGTTTGGAGTCACACACACACACAAAAAAGAGCAATTTAATAAATAATCTTCAGGATCCTCAGCTCTATGGGTGGTTTGGTATCTCTGCCCTTGAAAGGCGGTACGTTCAGTGAAAACATTGAGGTCACCAGCCAGTGGTGGTTATCTGACTCCAGTCTGGAGTCTCAGGTAGAGGACAGATTTCACTGTGAGAAATGCAGAGCGTCTCCTGCAGTTACACCATATCTCTGACACATACGCAGCACCCAGGGGCAATCTGAAGAGCGCAGCCAACTTTGGCTCTGGCAGGATTTTGCTGGCACAGTTTGGGTGACGTGTTGTTGTTTTATATCTTTCTGCGGAACCGAAAAATGTAATATTGCGCGACTGCGAAACATCAGCGCAGACTCTTATCGCAAAAGTACACATCAAAGACAAAAAACCCAACCCAGCCCCTAAAGCATTTTGCATTAGTTTAAGAGAACTCAGCAGAACTGTCATCACAAGGTAGAGTGACACAGCAATGGCCTTAACACAACACTTTGATGTGAGAAGAAGAGAGAAACTTGCAAAATGTCAGTTTGTGTTTGCTTAGAAAAAAAGAGAGAACTCATCAACCACCTCAGCAGCTTGCAGCTCATATCAGACTCTGACAAGGACAAGTCAAAGTTAGGAAAGAGCTACACACTCTGCTTTATTAACTTCCACAACACAGCTGCATCGCTTAACTAAAAAGTCTAAAAATTACTCATCTGGAAATATTAAGGAGACGTATAATAAGATTCATGCTTCCGGCTCTTTATCAAAGCTGGTGTGTAGAGGGAGGAATACATATAATTTTCCTTGTGGACACTGAAAAAAAAAAAAACTAAGGACAAATCTTTTTCTTTTTTTAAGCACACTCAGCTCAGTAGGTCACTCCTCACTGCCAATGCAGCACAGCAGTTGTATCCCTAAACAAATGACAGCCTGTGTCCAACCTCTGTCCTGCCTGCTCAGAGTGACCTTTTTGAGTTTTCAGTCACTCTGCATAGAACAAACTTTGTGTTGTGGAAATCAGAGAGCGCAGACTTTACCGAGCTTGACAAGTAAATCAGTTTTAAGGGGCTAGAAGTGGTGGGGAAACCATTTCATCACCCTGACTTATGCCTCTACATCTGACAGGCATCTGTGAGTACACATGGATGTGCATGCATAATCTACTTCACTGCAGGAACAACATTTCCCACATGGAAAAGTGCACTTTAGAAACAGCAATTCATATTGCAACATTGCAAACACATTAGGCTCTCGTAGAGGCGTAAAAATGAAGCGCGGGGGATGTGGATGGGGAGGGCGTGTTAAAGCTAAGAACATTGCATAAAACCGAATAACACAACAGCTGACAGAGTGCTGATGCAGTAATGCTAAATATGGATTCAGTCGATGGGTGGGTTTGTGTTTTGGTGGGCGCTGTGGTTTCCAAACTTTTTCTCCAGGGGACGTCATTTGCAGATAGAAAATAAAAATATTTGGGTTGGTGAAGCGCTACATGGAAATCTATCATTTAAAGCGATGAGTTTCTGAACTCAAGCTCTAATGTCAAACATCTGGAGTACATGTAGTGTGCAAAAGTCTTGAGCCACCCTCATTTCTTTACATTTTGTTAGGAAAATGGGAAATAGATGCAGAAATTGTCGAAACAAATATAGAAACAGAGCTTGAACTCTTTTAGACAAGCTTTCTCATAATTTCTTTTGTCTTCGGAATAGTTTCCAGGCTTCTTGTTAAAGCGCTTCTTTGGATGCTGACATGGCAGAGCCTCCACTGTGTTCACAAAAGGCTGTAGACACTCTTTGCATCAGACCTGTTGCCACTGAGACTATTTCTGATGAGTCTTCATTGAACTGTAGATGAGTAAACCGGAGCGTCAGATGCATCTTTTAGGTCCTGCGTCAGGTCTTTGTTGGATATTTTTCCAATTTGTCAAGGACATAACTTTCAGAGCTATAGAGTTTTTTAGACCTGCCACTTCTTGTTTTGTCCTCCACTGCCCTGTTTCCTCAAAATTTTAAAGACACACTCCACAGCATGCTGAGTTATGCCAAGTTTTCGATTAATAGCTCTTTAGGAATCACCTAAAAGGAATCACCTTTTCTTCCTATTTTATGTCTGCCAAACTGGTTCAGCTAAAGAAATGGGAACAAAGGATGAGCTTTTGTGACAGGATGCTAGCAACAAAGTGTCTAACAACTCAATTCAGTATTCATTCTTTGCTAAGTTGTGTGTTATGTGTAGACACAACACTGGCTGATCCTTGAGTTAGGTGTTTTTTAATACTTGAAGGATTCATGCAGTAGGTAAAAATATTCCTCTGAAAATGGCCCATGTCCAAAGAAAATCTTTGAAAGACCTCCATCCTGGAGAGCTATTGTTCAAGAGCACTTTAAAAAATTACACGTCTTGTTCCTTGGAAAGAAAATATGAAGAAATTGCCATTGGCTTTTGCATTGTAGTGCACATTTACATTGACTTCATTCATAGGAAAATACTGTACTTTTTGCTTTGCTACACTTACTTCTTGGCAGCCTTTATGTGAGGTAAACAAAATATGGTCAAAGACAGAATGATTCAATTATCAGAAAGTTAGTTGGCAACTGATTCCTCTTTAGGTTTAGATTATTTGATAAAACACGAGTTTTTAGATGTTACGTTGTTCATTTCTTTGCAGCGAAAGCTTCTATTTCTGATATTTTAGGTAAACTTCCTAATCACATTTATAGATACATAAGAAACACTTTCAGTAGCTTTACTTTCAGCTGAGCTTTTAAAATGATTGACTTTATATAATGATTTTGTACTTTGTTGTTATTACTTGTATAGCATCTGATAACCTCTTTGCCACTGCCAGATTTACCTGTGTGAATTTACTGAATCACTGAAAATGTACCAGTCAGTAGTCGTATTCTTCCACCTGTTAAAGTAATGTTTCTGACTTTGGAGAAGCTTTTCTCG
This sequence comes from Oreochromis aureus, assembly GCF_013358895.1. Taxonomy (NCBI): domain Eukaryota; kingdom Metazoa; phylum Chordata; class Actinopteri; order Cichliformes; family Cichlidae; genus Oreochromis; species Oreochromis aureus. The sequence continues at coordinate 840,364 of NW_024108868.1, forward strand.
AAAGAGTTTCCAAAACTGCCAGTTAAGCAGATAATCAAGTTAAAAATTAAATGCCAAATTAAAATCAAGAACCCTCCTCTCCCCCAAAATTCTCGTTTCAGCTCATCTGGTGTGACAATTTGCTGGTTTTGTTTGTATTACATCACTGTCAGTGTTTGCAAGCACTGAACAAAATCCTCTGCATTTAATAATGGAAAAAAGGCTAATTCAGCACCAATAAACTATACCAGATTATTTAGCGATATAGTGGAGACTTAATGATATAAAATATGAAGTAATATGATGTCAAGTAGAAAAATGCGCATTTAAATCCATCCATCTCCATCAATCCTAACTGCAAAGACACTAAAGTCCAGGTGAAACTGGACATACACACTGAACAGATCACCAGTGCATCACATGACTAACATCTACACCCAAACCAGTTCAGAATCACCAGTTAGCCTAACATGCATGCCTTTTGACATTTGCACTCAGCACAGTGCCTGCAGATGACCAGGTTCAATCCCAAACCTTCTTGAAGAGAAGTGAATGTGCTAACTGTTGTATCACCCCAATTTAAACATCTATCAAAATATTGGCAATGGTAAAATTTGCATTGGACTAGTTTATGTCGTTCCTAATGCACCCGGCGTAGCACCTCACTGCTAATAAAAAAGTCAACCTTCAATCAAGATTTTCAATTTGGGGCATTACACCTTCATTTAGTCCTGATATTTAAATGTTTAAGGATTCAATCTGGAGTCTGTTTTAGTTTATCTTCCTTAAACAAAAAATAAACAGAAAGAAAACAATCAGTTTGTTTTTTTCACAAGCGTATTGAGAAGCAGGCAGCATAGGGACAGAGAAAATGAGAAAGAAAAACACATTTTAACAGCTCTCTCTGGTCTCTCTCTGTTCTGTGTGCTTGTGTGTACTTGCGTTTACCATCAGCAAGACAGATTCAGAATTAATTCAGCCCTCTACACATGTACATGTGCACGTTTTTGAAGGCACATATGTCAATCTGCAGGAACCAAAAAAGCAACAACTGGCACAAAAAACAGCAACAACTGACACAAAAGAGCCTCAGGCAGGGAGGGACGGGAGCAGCTGGTGTGGTGGATGTTGGAGTATAACAGTGTGAACTGGATTTAAATAGTGAGACAGAGTCAGTTCCAGGAACTGGTTACTCCCAAAGGGAATGTGATGAATTAGAGGACAGACCTTATAATCAACTTGTATATTTACAGAGCAGGTCTAGTGAGTAAGACTGCGGTGACTTGATAATGTTTTCTGACTCATCAAAGTGTTCCAGCTTCTACTTCAGTCAGCGTGAATATGTGGCGAATTGCAATAATCAGCTGTGAAGAAACAACTGCCTTAATAAAGTTTTCTAGGTCAACAAAGGAGGAAATGTCTTTTATAGTGGAGAGAGAGCTATGTGGGGTGAAAAATGTTTTGGATATTGACGTGACTGTCAGAGGGACTTGATCAAAGATGTCTGAGCAGCCTGCCTGTGTGCTAAATATGCATCTGCTGACAATTAAAGGAATGGAAAGAGGGCCTTGCTTTAGAGCTAAAATAATCACTTGAGCTCAGGAAACAGCCGTTCTTCAGAGTCATTTTAAGCAGAGAAAGAGATTTAAACTTCTTGAATCCATGTTTATAATATACAGATGTGTTGCTGTAACATTGCAGCAAGGATATATATACATAAAAGTAGTCTCAGCGTCTCAGCAAACTGGTTTCCTGTGAATGGGAACAGTAACCGCGTGGCTGATGCAGGACTAATTTAATACCTCTAACTAAACAGAAACATGCTGTGTACAAAGAATGTCTCTTTACATCAAAACTAAATTGTTACACCGGTTGGCAGCCGATAAGCAAATGGTGAATAAAAGCTCTGTTTATGGATTTATTTATTCGCTCTGTATTTTAGCAGAAATGTCCAATGGCCAAAAAAAAGAGGAAGAATAAGAAAAAAATGGGTTTGATACTTTCATACCAACTTATGATTTTCTTTCTAATTTATACACAGCTCCTGGGAACCATCTGCAGGGGAAATGAAACAGCTTCTGTTGTGCGGTGAAATATGATAATGATGCCTTTCTACCATCTCTTATGAAGAAAGGTTTACAATGTGAGATCTCAAGGCAGTGACATATTTTACTGTTGGGCTATTTTAATGACTGATCCTCTCCTGGGGTTTGTAGCTGCTAAATATACCAACAAAGCTGATGAAGATTCTGTTTGCCAGATGCAAGAGGTAAGAAGTGATGTTTTATCAAAGTGCAATGCACTATTTCATAAACAAAATGAGGCTACGTCTTGAGTTTGAGACTAAATAGACTGGCAACAAAGTGAAGAAATAAGGTCAGATGAAAACAGCTGGATCAGCTTTTACAGTTCAGCTGAAGGCATTTTAAAATCACCCTCTTGGGCAAAGGTAAGAAACTCCATTAACATGATTAAACATGGCGTCGCATTTATTCGAGAAAATGCTTGGGTGTTTCTTTTCAGGTGAAGCTTTTCCCATTTAGGTGGATTTAAAAGAAACAGACAGAAACACATCAGGCACATGAAAGCCGTCTGGCATGCAACGTTGGTCCACGCTGCAGGAAGTGAAAATTGGTGGCAAAGACACGAGTACTGAAGCACAGTAATGCAACAATGCTCTGAGGCATGGTCATAAAACTGTCTTGTTGGAGCATCTCAGGCTAATAATCATTCATCCACTCAACCCTGTGAGGAGTTCCTTAATCTTCCCAATATCTATAATGAACTGTTAATGCGGCTTCAATAGATGATGATTTGGCCTACAACAGCACCAGTGCAACAACCTCTCCCATCATTTAAACACTCACAGGGCTGCAGAAAGTCTTTGATTCTTTGAAAGAAAAAAAAGATGGCAAAGAAACAAGCACACATTTCACACGCTTCAAGATGTCCATGCATTGAAGGCACACAAGACTTAAATCTGACACTAAATGAGCAGCAATGACTTTAAAATCAACCTGTAACATTGTAAAAGAAGGAAGAAAAGTGTGCACAAATACAGCAGATTAGACATAAAACTGATAAAACATTTTTGATTAAAACAAAAACAAAAAACAACAGAGTGCATCAGCATTACCTGTATCTCCTTTGCATGGTAGATGATAATCAGCCCCAGGAGAATGATTGTAGAAAGGCTTATCAGGCATTTTAGAGCTAATGAATACAGGGATTCCTGCAAAAGAGCAAGGACAGTAAAGCCAAACAAGACACAACAACATGACAGAAGATCTTGTCTTACACGCTGGAGTAACTCCTACTAATGTGACAAAATAGATAAATAAATAAGTAAAACTGCATGATTTAGCTTTTAGGTCACAGTGCAACAAAGTCTAACATTGCAGCTTCTTCTCCCATTCATTTTTTTTTTGGAAGTGGTGGTGGTGGGGGTCCCTTCATGGCTGGACAGCTGTGGGCCTTTTGGCCTGCGTGCCTGGGAGAACACTTTATCCTTCCACAAGTTGTTTAACGTTAAAACACTTGTTTCGTGAGTCACCTGCCCCTAAATCAACTCTAGCCTACATGGGACTGCGAAGCACGGACTTTGAGTGGGCTATACGCACCTTTCCATACGCTCCCCATGAGAGTTCAGTCTCTATAACCATAACAACGATCCCAAACATCCCAAAGATTAAAGCGTAGTCGCTGAGCCGTTTCCTTTTCTCAAACAAGGCCCTCCTGTGCCCCAGCTTCTCCCCAATGTTCTGGTTCTTCTTTTTACCCGATTTGGCCCCGCTGTGGCTGCAGCCTCCTCCGTCTCCCGATGCGTAAGGCATCAGGGTGCTTGAATTATTCTCCGGCTTGGATACTAAAGTGTCCGACGCATCTGCGGCGGAGATGGGCTGCAAAGGCTGGGACTCGGAATCAAACTCGTGTATGTTTCTGCGGGACGAGCTCAAGTTGCTCAGCGGCCGCATTACGCCGCCGTTGTATCTGCAGCTGCTCATGGCTATTTCATTGTAGGAGTTACTGTCTTTGTGGCTGCTGCCCAGGCTGCCCCGCTGCCTATCGCGGCAATGCTGCTGCTGCTGCTGATGGTGAGGATGATGATGATGATGTCTGGATGAACTACCATGACTAGAAGGTGTGAATTCGCAGACGCTGTACTGGCAGCCTTGCCTCGAAGACGTTTCCGAAGGTGTCCTTAAAGTTCCCACAGTGGCCGGCGACGTCCCGCGAAAGACGAGGCTTTTCTCGCATCACAGGTGCAATTATTGCAGGTGCAGCATTGGTCGTGCTGCTTGCCGAGGCGATCCTCGCGTCCGCAGTAGTGCTGGTACTTACAGTGCTGGAGCTGCTGCTCTGGGAAGAAATCGTTCTGCAGCTGTAATGGGGTTTCCATGTCAGTGCTGCTTTTAAAGCAGCGACCAGGCACCACAGAGCCCCGACAAAGGGCGTCACGGTCCTTACGGGAGGACAGAGCCGCTGCATGAATAGAACCATTTCGGCTCCGGTAGATGTGTGAGAGGAGCCTCCGATTGGGCAGAGGGGACCAAAACAACTGTCTCGACGTCATGAAAAGGTTGCAACCACAGGAACTGAAGCCCAGCCTCGTTTCATTCTCATCAATATAAGCGAGTGAATTGTTGCTTCCCCACCTGCACTGTCACACCTTTGCAAAGCCACACAGGAAAACTTACTCAAGGTGTGTGTTTTTTATTTGTCATTATTTCTATTGATTTGTGAAACGTCACTTCATCAGTGCAGCTCTGCTTTGCTGAGACACCGCCACTCCCACAGGTGCATTTTAGCTTTTGCTCCCAACAACACATCAGCACCTCCTATTAATAAAAGCCGGACTGATTTCCAATTTCTTGACTTGAGAGGAAACACAAGTAGCTCGCTATCACCCGTGATTTACAACAAGGTGCTGATTTCATTCAGCTCATTGGCCGTTGAGCGCGTGACGCCTTCGCGAGCAGGGCCCTGTGTCTCCGCAGCCACAGATTGATGTGGGCGCTGGTGGCTGCCTTATTAATGGAGTCCAAGAGTTATATCGCCCCGAGGAAATACAACCAACAGCCCGAGATTGAGCAGCTGTGGCATAAACCAAAGACCGAAACCCAATCATCCACACATCCCTTCGTAACAGCAGCAGCAAATTTAGTCACAGTTAGGCGCTATTGGAGTTTTGTCGTTGTGTTTGCGGTGGGATTTGAGTGCGAGCTGCGCAGTTTGATTGCTCGCAATGATTTCTTTGTTTCATCTGCAGTGGAGACGTAAAGTTGCCCTTCTATGCAATATGTAAATTAAGCATCAAGCGTAGATCCAGAAACAACAAAAACAGCTCCAAACGGGCGCAAAGTTTGAACTGCACGAGTGTGTGTGGTAAAGTATTAAAGTGCACGTGTTTTCCTGCAATTATCTAAGTGGAGCTGTTTACTGGAGCTCACAGACAGAAAATTTTAGTCTTCAAAGTCAGAAACTTTCGGCTCCGCGGACAGCTACACTCGCCCATTGATCACTACCAAACCCTCAATAAAACAATCCTTCAGCGCAGGATCGCAATGCGCACTTACTCCTGATTGGTTGATGCACACGCCACGTGACATCTCTCGCCTTCACGAGCCGGAAGCTCCTTCCTTTCTCTCTCTCTCTGTGAAGTCCAGTGAATGAGAGCCGTGCTCGTTAATTCAAGCCACAAATCGCACACAGTCTATGGGAGTCTATGGACTCTTTTCTGTAAGGCAGATAAAACAGCCTCCATTGAAGCTGAATAGTCATTTCTTCCCCCCACTTTATATAGAAAGCACTGCCAGATATCTTAGCCTTTCTCTGCAAAAAGGACAGAGCATTTTAGTTCTTATAAGCATTTTGAGCGGTGTTTTAAAATTACACTGTAAGAACAGCAACATGTCTGTCCGCTTAGCTAATTTAAATATATGTTTACTTTGAAATGTCCCAACACTTTATTTTTGTAATAAGACATAAAAAAAAGGGAGAAGATCTCATTTTAAGGGAATTCCAGATCTTAGGAAAAAATAGCAAGGAAACATTGAAACAATGTTGAGTCAATATCAGGCGACGTCATTGAAGCAACGTTGAAGTGTGACGTTGACCCAACGTCACTCTTGCACCCATTTTAACGTTGAAACAACGTCAGGTTTTTGATGTTGAATCAATGTTGAAACCTGACATTGATTCGACGTTATATTTTCGAATACTGTTGACATTGAATCAATGTCAGATTCTGATATTGAAACACTGTTGAGCTATGGTGTTGATTTTCCACCTCATTTGCACAGTTGCTTTTTATTGAAAAAAAAAACAAAAAGGTCAATAGACATGTATCATTTGCAAAATACTTTATTAAAAGACAAAGTTTCCTATTTACATTTCTATGTTTCACGTCACTTTTATTATTTACTCCGGGATGGGATGGATGATGTGCGTCCTGCGCGCCACCCGTATGATCTGGAGCATATCTGAGCCATTTCTGGACTGTTTAAGCAAAGACCAACTCAGACATAGAGTTCGCCCACCTGCTGCGCCAGGCCATCTAGGACAAAAATAGACACACACACAAAAACAAAGACAAAAAAAAAGGAATTAGAGCACATGAATAAGCTCTTGTTAATTGTCTTCAGCAGGGAGAAAGTATGTAAACTCCTAGGCTGAAAATCACCAGGCGGAAATCAGCAAACTGCCGCATTTGATTCCCAAAGAGCTATAAGCTGAAAATGTGATATGTCTTAGCATGGTGTGCCGTGTATCCTTTAAAAAAAAAAGAAAAAAGAAAACATGGGGTCCTCGGGCTGTAGAAAGTGTACAACCCGAGGACAAAACAAGCCGAAGACCAAAGACTCCATCTCCAGATTAACCGGACATGAAAGTCTTGTTATTAAGAAAGAAACAGACATAGGAAATGTGAAACGCACCCAGCACATCAATTGATCCCTTTATTGTTCACTTTAGGCTCATAAAACTACAATAAATGTTAAAACTTACCAAATATGCATCTGCACAGCGCTGTCTCTTTAAATGCCCTTTTTGCTTTGTCTGGTCCTTGGTTGGCGAGATCGCAAAGCTGTGTCGGCTTGTGCCGGAGTGGCGAAAGGTGCCGGAAGCTAGGTGGGGCATTATGATGGTTGCTATCAGTGGGCTGGGGGCAGACTGGAGTGATGAGGGCTGTTTAGAAAAAGATAATTTTTAAGTATTTAAGAATACAGACAACTTGTCAAAAAGTTTCCTTGTGTCAGACACAGATATGTACACAGACACTAGACAGTATTTTATTACCTGGTATTTTCACTCGAGGGGCCTGGGGAAACCGTTTTTTTTTGTAGGCTGCTCATCCTCTGAGTCCGTATATGTGTACAGGGATTTGGTCTAAAGAAAAGAAATTAAAACAGTCTTAAGTAATTGTAAATATGCTTTTGGCATATTGTTTGCTAAAGTTAGTTTGATTTCTAACAACACACACAGGAAACAGAGACGTGCAAGGTACAGTATACAATGAATTTTTGAAGTGCACAAGTGTACACGGCTTTGCATTTTTAAAAGTTTACAAACTTCCACTTTTTGACTATATTATGTGGTGATATTGCAGTATGCAAGCACCACAGATATGTATAAAAGACAAGATCATAAATTCTTAACAATCAAAGATATGTTTGTGAATAAAAGGGTTTTACTTGTGCTTTCTTTTAAGACTGGTCTGGGTTTCTTCTTCGGACTGAAGGTCAGATCACAGCGTTCACGTGGATATCTCTGAAGACTGCGTTCTGCTTAGTGAAATGTGCCTGGAAATACAAACACAATGTACGGCCAGACATAAATTACGTGTGGACAAAAGGTGCAAACGCATAGAAAAATCAGCGTTTTCAAAAATACGCTGGTACGTGTGGACGTAGCCTTATTCATTATTCAAGGCACAAACGGAAAGTCATGTACGCGTGCAACGTACAGTCACGTGGGCATGCTGCCTGAGCATTCAAACTGAGTCTAAAGTTTTCGTGTGCGAATTGAAGCGAGTGCTCTCCAATCATCAAAAGTAACAAAGTCATTGAACACGTTTATACAGTTAACTTTATGTTTATCAGTCATATATCACAGATTTAGAATTTTTTGTAGTACTAAGCAACTACAGAGCAAAAGTCTGGGTCAAGCCCCGAGGCCACGGCAAGAACAAAGGAAACCTCGAAGCGTTAAAGCTAGCTTTGTAAGGGAATATAACGAAGAAATTATGAAACAAAAATGTTTTCTTTGTTGATATACTTTGTTCGCAGTGCAATTTATTTGTTGCCGGATTGTAAGAAGTAGACACAATTTCCGTTTCGTAAATAACAGTAAAAAAACTCGTTAATGTACAACATTAACGAGTTTTTTACTGTTATTCAAATGCAAACATGGAAATAACGAGTAGGAAAAAAAAATCATTCATTCTTACCTTATACCAGGGGTCGGCAACCCTAGGCACATAGCTGGACTGGCCATCAGGCATACCGGGCATTTGCTCGGTGGCCCGATTTTTTTTTTTTTTTATTGATTTTTTTTGGTGGTGGATTGGCCAGACGCCGGTCGGTGTGTAAAAATAACTCAGTTGTTTGGTGTTGGCCATGGCGTAGCTTCCACAGATTCAGTAAAATTAACAAGTGGTGGAGACCAGCAGGTGGATGAGGAAAGGGAGGCAGGAGGAGAGACCCGAGGCAGCCGCCGGTCAGAGCGTCAGGTGAACTAAACTTCAGGTAAGAAGTTATGACCTGCAGTCTATCTGGGTCAGATATAAACCAAGTTTAGGTGCAGTTTATTTTCGTTGTGCTGACTTTTTACAGTCAGTTACAATAACTCGTACTGCGTACTAGCTAGCATGACGGAATTTATATACTGCTGGGCGGGTGCTATGATTTTATTGATAGTGAACTTTATTTTATTCATAAGGTTAGTTAGTAGAGTTGCCAACCGTTCCGTACAAACGGAATCGTCCCAATGATCAGCTGATCAGCTTTTCTCTCTTGTTTATTTATCGCTCACTTTGCGTCAGAAAGAGGAAACCGCCGGATGTCGCACTAAACAACAGCAGCACGTTTAAGCTTGGTCAGCTATTGTTAGAATTTATTTAATATTAATTTCTAGTATCAGCTGATGTTTGCTGGAGCCACAGCTGTGAAAGCTGCTGGTCATGATATCGGTTTGTATATCTGGTGAGAGAGAAACATGCAGATGAAACCAGGAGATGTCCTTACTGAATCATCAGAGCTGAACAGGTGATGGAGAAACAGGTTTACCTTTTAGGTGACATGAATGGGTTGAAGGGAAGTTATGAACTGTTTCTGAGAGACAAATAACACCAGGATCCTTTTCTAAGTAGCTGACAGCTGGTAACTATGCAGGGGCGGGTCTAGCAAAGTGTTGCCAGGGGGCAGGTAGGGCATTAACAGGGAAAGGGGCACAAAGAAATACTTTCTTATTCTCATTTAAAATGTCTGGCTGTTATTAAATAATTATCTGAAGCTTACAACCAAAGTTTTTATCTGACGAAAATGAATAGAAATCATACATTTACCAACAAGACAGTGTACATCACTGTCACAACAGCGTTGTTTTCATTCAAAGGCTTTATGGCTTTAATATCTGGGGGCGGTCTTTAGTCAAAATGCATCCATAGACTCGAGACACAATGCATTTTTGGGACTTTCAGGTGGACCAATGTTTTATTTCCTGATCAAACCAGAAATCTTTAATGAGCAGCTAGATTTCTCTCGCATTAACTGGCTGAGTTAATGCCAGTTAATGCGACATCGAAGCAGCTGGAATCCACAGCTGTGCATGTTCATGGAGCTTGCATTTTCACCTGCTGGACATCACTACCTGACAAGTTTAACTGTCTTCAGAACATTGCAGAGGCCTTATTGACAGTATTTGGCTCTACATATCTGTGTGAGCAGATTTTCTCTCACATGAGTGTCCTCAGGTAGCCATCTGAATGCTGGACACTCGGAGACCTGTGTCTCTGAGTGGGAGACCAGAGATCACATTAACATGCGTGTCTCTGTATTAACAAACATACCATATTGGCCCAGTTTATTTTTCTTATCACTGTTGTGAGGAGACCATAAATAGCATTTGTATTTTCTGTTGTACAGTTCATTTGCTGTTATGGAGTTCTTGTTATGGATAAAAAGTGTCTTTTTTGTTTCAAAATAGCTGATAACTATTCGCTGATAGCTGCCAACATTTGCAAATAAAATTCTATAAAGCGGTTCTATATAATGTGTAACTGTTCATATAGAGCGTTATTAAATTTAATGCTAATGCAATCATATGGCACACTGACTTCTGAGGAAATTTTAAATGGCACTCGCCATCAGAAAGGTTGCCTACCCCTGCCTTATACTAATCGTGGTGCAGGCCAGTGCAGTGCATGACCTGATGCCTTCTCCGGTCAATTCCGCTGAGAGTAAATCAAATGTCCCGCTCTACTGTAGAAGACAATGAATACCTGGGGGGATGTACCAATGTGAGAGGGGTGCTGCGGAATAGTCCAAGTGAACGCTGCTTTAATTTCCCGGTCAACTATACATAAATTGCACGTAGACATGATTTTTTAAAGCTGGTGAACTAGACCAAGTCATTGATAACAAATGAACAATAAATCTACTTTCTCTGGTACTTTATACCCGATCAGTTGCAGTGCAATTTAATACTCAACTACAAATCGATGGTTTTTGATAGTGACCGGAGCCGAATGATTGTCAACTATAAATAGACGTTTTCTCGACGTTGTTGTTGTCACCTGGTCGACTATAAATAGATCAAATATCAATGACAAAAAAACAATGGTGAATCAACATCGTTATAACGTCCCTAAGACCGTCGGTTTACCACAGTATTTCAATGTTGTTACAACATTGGCATTTCAACCCGACCATATACGACGGTTCGGATGAAAAATCAACATAGATTCAACGTCGCCTTGCTATCTGGATTGCTATCTGATTGCTCTGGATCTTGTGTTAACAC
>NW_024108869.1:0-12330 GCF_013358895.1 Oreochromis aureus
TACATGCGTTGTTATGGTTGCTATGCACCTGGCTTTCAGTGGGCCACTGTAGGTTTTGCAGTTTTCTCTTTATGTCCGAACAAATTCTTGCTGCTCGCTCAATTTTCACTCAACTTCCACAAATTATACATCAAAACGTAGGTATTTTTGCTGGCTTTCACAAAATGTCACTATCATTGTTGTGGGATTTATAGAATTTTGGCAAATCTCCTCAGACCAACACAAAGTCGGAAAACTCTCCATAGAAAGTCAATGGAGAGTTTGTTCAAAATCACCGCTTGATTTCTGTAATGAGAGGCATATTCGAATCGTCATATCTCCTCAACGAAGCGAAGTTAAAACATGAGGCTTGTCCGAGTATATCTTCAGACACTCCTGACGCTCACAATTCAAGAATTTCTTTCTCACCTATTACCGTTCTGAAATGAGTTAGACTTGTTTGAGGGTAGGAAATTCGTCCTTCGCTCAGATTTCTTCAGATTTCAAACTCTGGAAATGAACCACTTTTTTCTCTCGTCATATCTTTTTAATGGATTTCCACAAAGACCTGAAAATTTCCATGATTGTTCACCAAAGCCTGCTGTCTCTTACGGTGAAAGAATGATATTGATACTCCAAATAGATTTAGAGTTAGAAAGCGTTGTTTGAGGGCAAGTCAAGGCAGTTTTTGCTTCGCCTCTACTCAGTTATGGTGTATTACAAGTCAAATATCTTTAATAATCCATATTTTAATGATAAATTGTAAACACTTTAAGATTCCCCCATCTCTTCTGAACAAAACGGTGTAAGAATGACCGTTCTAGCCCCTACGGTTAGGAAATTATGGCCATTTGTTTGAGAGGAATCCTCACTATGAGAAATACACTGCATACACTGCAGAAATCCTGCCTCTCTCTGTGCTGAGTGTGTAAAAACGGCTGCACCTGTTTTGGCGGGAAAAAGTACACAGCCTCTCTGATTGGTGGATTCAAATTTAGCAGCTCCCAGGCTGCTTGACTGACCTAGAAACTTGCTTGTCTCTCTGTGTGTGTGTGTGTGTGTGTGTGTGTGTGTGTGTGTGTGTGTGTGTGTGTGTGTGTGTGACAGAGAGAGAAAGAGAGAGGCGAGACAGAGTTTTTATGGGAGCATCTTATTGTAAGATTTAAATTCAATATATTTAGACTGGTTGACTGAATTTGATCCTGTGTGTGTCTCTCTGTGCATGTGTGTTCCATATGTTTCCATATTTGTGATTGTGTGACTGTTACACTTTTTTTGCTGAGTTTTTTTTTCATTTAACAAGTACATTTGAAGGACCCTTAGCATGTTCAGCATTTTTCAGCTGTCCATTTTGCTTTTCCAGTTTTTCTGTTTAAGTTATTACTATTGTGCTGAATCATACTATTTCTGCTATTTTATAAGATTTGTGCTAAATATAGTATTTCTACCCAGTATAGTATTTCTGATTAATTATAGTTTTTCTACCAAATCATATTACAGTATTTTTGCTTTTTATACCATTTTTATAGCATTTTTATATTGCTTAATATAGTATTTCTGCTTTTTATAGGATTTGTGCTTAATACAGTATTTCTGCTAAATGTAGTATTTATTCTTAATCACACTATTACTATATATTTCTGCCAGCTTCCCAGCCAGCCAATCATATCTGAGGTCTGCAGTTTCTTCTCTCGTCATATCTCAGCGACGGATGTACAAAGAGTAATGAAAATCGCAGTCAAAGTACACCAAAGTCCGCTGATTCACCCAGTACAAGAATTATGCTCCTAGTCCACCTAGTTTTGGAGTTACACGACGTTTTGTAACTCCAAAAACGGCGCTCTTTGCCTCACACCGCGATCTAATTCTGACTGCTCATCACCCTGTTTCCCAAGTGCTCACTGTCTTTCCCAGTGGGGCAGCTGGTAATGACACAGGTCTGCAACCCAAAGGTCGTGGGTTCAAATCCACCTTGGTCAACATGTTTTTTGCCCTACAAATTAATACACTATCACAGACCACTAATTCATATTCATCATTTATTACAATTCTGAAAACTTTTACCAGCTTTTCTAATATGGACCTCAGATTCTTCTTAACACTCCATGGCACAAATACTCTTCCCTTTAGGCTCTGTGAATGTGTGTGTGTATCAATATTTCTCCCATTTTAAAGTATTACTCCTCCATAATTGATTTCTCTTAAATCAAAGTACTTTTACTACATCTTAGTACTTCTGCTCAATCATAGTATTTCTGCTAAATCATGGTTTTGTGCCAAGTCATCAGAATCATGTTTATTGGCCAAGTATATGTGCAGACAAATACAAGGAATTTGGTTCTGGTAGATGGTGGCTCTCGAGCACAGCAATGTAAATCTCACACACACACACACACACACACACACACACACACACACACACACACACACACACACACACACACACACACACACACACACACACACACGCACACACACGTATCTATATATACACACACATGCACACACATACATACACAAAGCTGTGTAAACCAACTATAAATAACTAATCTAAACGTATATACATAAAATACAGAAATGAAATGAGGTGGAATGAATACTACAGAATGTACATAAGGTGCAGTTGCAGTCTGGCAGTGGGAGCAGTGTGACAGTTCAACTGTTTAGAAGGGAGATGGTGAGGGGAAAGAAACTGTTCCTGTGTCAGGTGGTCCTGGTCTGCAGGCTTCTGTACCGTGTGCCAGAGGGCAGCAGATCAAAAAGTCTGTGTCCAGGGTGTGAGGGGTCTGTGATGATTTTCCCTGCCCGTTTCCTGGTTCTTGAGAGGTACAGATCCTGGATGGAGGGCAGGGGGCGCCGATGATCCTTTCTGCTGCCCGTACAGTCCGCTGCAGTCTGCACCTGTCCTGTTTAGTGGCTGCACCATACCAGACTGTGATGGAGGAGCACAGGACAGACTCAATGACTGCAGTGTAGAACTGGATCAGCAGCTCCTGTGGAAGACTGTACTTCCCCAGTTGTCTCAGGAAGTACATCCTCTGCTGGGTCTTTTTGAGGATGGAGTTGATGTTGGTCTCCCACTTCAGGTCCTGGGAGATGGTGGTACCCAGCAACTTGAAGATCTCCACAGTCGACACAGGGCTGTCTGATATGATGAGGGGGCAGAGTTGAGGGATGTCTCCTGAAGTCCACTGTCATCTCTACAGTTTTAAGAGTGTTCAGCTCCAGATTGTGCTGACTGCACCAGAGTACCAGCCGCTCAACTCATCATAACATTTGTGTTATGTTATAGTATTACTACTAAGTGGAGGAATTTCTGTCATGTTACAGTATATGTGCTGATTACAGTATTTCTGCCAAATATAGTATTTCTGATTAATTATAGTTTTTCTACCAAATCATATTACAGTATTTTTGCTTTTTATACCATTTTATAGGATTTTTATATTGCTTAATATAGTATTTCTGCTTTTTATAGGATTTGTGCTTAATATAGTATTTCTGCTTTTTATAGGATTTGTGCTTAATACAGTATTTCTGCTAAATGTAGTATTTATGCTTAATCACACTATTACTATATATTCCTGCCAGCTTCCCAGCCAGCCAATCATATCTGAGGTCTGCCGTTTCTTCTCTCGTCATATCTCAGCGACAGATGTACAAAGAGTAATGAAAATCGCAGTCAAAGTACACCAAAGTCCGCTGATTCACCCAGTACAAGAATTATGCTTCTAGTCCACCTAGTTTTGGAGTTACACGACGTTTTGTAACTCCAAAAACGGCGCTCTCTTGCCTCTCACCGCGATCTAATTCTGACTGCTCATCACCCCGCTTCCCAAGAGCTCACTGTCTTTCCCAGTGGCGCAGCTGGTAAGGAAATTATAGCCATTTGTTTGAGAGGAGTCCTCACTATGAAAAATAGACTGCACAAATCCTGTCTCTGTGCTGCGTGTGTAAAAACAGGTGCACCTGTTTGCGGGAAAAAGTACATAGCCTTTCTGATTGGTGGATTCAAATTAAGCAGCTCCAGGCTTTTTGACCCACCTTGAAACATACAGGAAACACTGTATGTACAGCCCCTGTTTGTTCACTTGCTTCTGCTGCTGCTGCTGCGTGTGTGTGTGTGTGTGTGTGTGTGTGTGTGTGTGTGTGTGTGTGTGTGTGTGTGTGTGTGTGTGTGACTGAGAGAGAGAGAGAGAGAGAGCCTTTTATGGGTGTATCTTATTGTGTGATTTAAAATCAATATATTTACACTGGTTGATTGAATTGGATCCTGTGTGTGTCTCTGTGCATGTGTGTTTCCATATATGGGGGCGATCGTGGCTCAAAAGTTGGGAGTTCGCCTTGTAATCGGAAGGTTACCGGTTCGAGGCCCGGCTCGGACAGTCTCGGTCGTTGTGTCTTTGGGCAAGACACTTCACTCGTTGTCTACTGGTGGTGGTCAGAGGGCCCGGTGGCGCCAGTGTCCAGCAGCCTCGCCTCTGTCAGTGCGCCCCAGGGTGGCTGTGGCTACAACGTAGCTTGCCATCACCAGTGTGTGAATGGGTGAATGACTGGATATGTAAAGAGCTTTGGGGTCCTTAGGGACCATAAAAGCGCTTATATAAATACAGGCCATTTACCATGTCCATATTTGTAATTGTGCAAGTTATTACTATTATGCTAAATTACAGTATTTCTGCTACTTTTCGGTGTTTGTGCTAAATACAGTATTTCTGCTAAATCTTAGTATTATTGCTTAATCATATTATTTGAGCAAAATCATAGTATTTGAGCATATTCTTTCTATTTGGGCCATAGCATAATATATTTGCTGAATTACAGCATTTCTGCTATGTTGTAGTATTTGTCCTAAATCACAGTATTTGTGCAATGTTTAGGTATTTTTGTTTAAATAAAGTATCTATGTAATCTTGTACCATGTTTGCTAAAATCCTGTATTTCTGAAAAGTTATCTTGTTTCTGCTAAGTTACAATATTTATTCTAATTTCTGCTGCTAAGTTCTGCTATGTTATTGTATTTCTGCCAAGTATTATGTTTTCTTTACGTTATTGCAGTTCTGCTAAGTAATTACATTTTGCTAAGTTCTTATGCTTCTGCAAAGTTATTACAATTTTTGCAAAGGTTTTACAACTTCTGCAACTTTTCAGCTTTTTCAGCTAGTTTCAGCTGACAGCTTCAGCGTTACAGCATCCACACTGCATTTTCGCAGGAAATGCAAATTTTTCTAGTTCTTTATTATCCTACTTTATTATTATTCCAGTTGCCACTTTTTGTACGTTTTTCGGCACTTAACTACTTCCACAATTTTCAGCCGATTTTCACTGTTCAAATTTTAAACTATTCTACTATTTCTGCTAATTCCTGCTATGACTTTTGGTATTTTCTGCTGTTATACTTTTTAAAATATTAAGCTTTTATGCAATTTTTGTCCCATTGAAATGAATGGAAAACTTCCAAAATTCTGCTAAAACTTGCTTGTTTTTGAAACTTAACTACTTTGTCATACTTTCACCTAGAACAACCATTCAAACTTTAAAATGTTCACAAATTATTGGGCTATTCATAAATGATTCAGCTTTTTCATATCTGTTACCATTTTCATATTGTCCCTCTTTAAGTTTTGAGTTTCATTTTTGTGATTTTTCACAAAATACATGCGTTGTTATGGTTGCTATGCAGTTGGTTCTAAGTGAGCCACTGTACCTTTGGCAATTTTCTCTTCATGTCCGAACAACTTCTTGCTACTTGATCAATTTTCACTCAACCCACACAAATTATACATCAAAACGTAGGTATTTTTGCTGGCTTTCAGAAAATGTCACCATCATTGTTGTGAGATTTATAGAATTTTGGCAAATCTCCTCAGACCAACACAAAGTCAGAAAACTCTCCATAGAAAGTCAATGGAGAGTTTGTTCAAAATCATCGCTTGATTTCTCTAATGAGAGGCATATTCGAATCGTCATATCTCCTTAACGAAGCGAAGTTACGACATGAGGCTTGTCCCCGTATATCTTCAGACACTCCTGACACTCACAATTCAAGAATTTTTTTCTCACCTATTACCGTTCTGAAATGAGTTAGACTTGTTTGAGGGTAGGAAATTGGTCCTTCGCTCAGATTTCTTCAGCTTTCAAACTCTGGAAATGAACCACTTTTTCTCTCGTCATATCTTTTGATAGATTTCCACAAAGACCTGAAAATTTCCATGACTGTTCACCAAAGCCTGCTGTCTCTTACGGTGAAAGAATGATATCGAAACTCCAAATAGATTTAGAGTTAGAAAGCGTTGTTTGAGGGCAGGTCAAGGCAGTTTTTGCTTCGCCTCTACTCAGTTATGGTGCATTACAAGTCAAATATCTTTAATAATTCATATTTTAATGATAAATTGTTAACACTTTAAGATTCCCCCATCTCTTCTGAACAAAACGGTGTAAGAATGACCGTTCTAGCCCCTACGGTTAGGAAATTATGGCCATTTGTTTGAGAGGAATCCTCACTATGAGAAATACACTGCATAAATCCTGTCTCTCTCTGTGCTGAGTGTGTAAAAACGGCTGCACCTGTTTTGGCGGGAAAAAGTACACAGCCTCTCTGATTGGTGGATTCAAATTTAGCAGCTCCCAGGCTGTTTGATTGACCTAGAAACTTGCTTGTCTCTCCCTATGTGTGTGTGTGAGTGTGTGTGTGTGTGTGTGTGTGTGTGTGTCTGACAGAGAGAGAGAAAGGGAGGCGAGAGAGAGAGTTTTATGGGAGCATCTTATTATATGATTTAAATTCAATATATTTAGACTGGTTGACTGAATTTGATCCTGTGTGTGTCACTCTGTGCATGTGTGTTTCCATATGTGTCCATATTTGTGATTGTGTCACTGTTATACTTTTTTTTGCTGATTTTTTTCATTTAACAATTACATTTGAGGGACCCTTAGCATGTTCAGGATTCTTTCAGCTGTCCACTTTGCTTTTCCAATTTTTCTATTTAAGTTATTACTATTGTGTTGAGTTATAGCATTTCTGCTGCTTTTCAGAATTTGTGCTAAATACAGCATTTCTGCAAAATAATACTCTTTCTGCTATTTCATAAGATTTGTGCTAAATATAGTGTTTCTGCTATTTCTGCCAAATTTAGTATTTTTGATTAATTAGGGTTTTTCTACCAAATCATAGTACAGTTTTACTGCTTTTTATAGGATTTTTCGAGGATATTTATATTGCTTAATATAGTATTTCTGCTTTTATAGGATTTGTGCTTAATATAGTTTTTCTAAAAATGTAGTATTTATGCTTAATCATACTATTTGTATATATTTCTGCCAGGTCCCCAGGCAGCTAATCCTCTGTGAGGACTGATACATACAAATACATATCAGGGCCTGCACGGCTTCCCAGCCAGTCAATCATATCTGGGGTCTGCCCTTTCTTCTCTCGTCATATCTTTTTGATAGATTTCCACAAAGACCTGAAAATTTCCATGACTGTTCACCAAAGCCTGCTGTCTCTTACGGTGAAAGAATTATATCGATACTCCAAATAGATTTAGAGTTAGAACGCGTTGTTTGAGGGCAAGTCAAGGCAGTTTTTGCTTCGCCTCTACTCAGTTATGGTACATTACAAGTCAAATATCTTTAATAATTCATATTTTAATGATAAATTGTCAACACTTTAAGATTCCCCCATCTCTTCTGAATAAAACGGTGTAAGAATGACCGTTCTAGCCCCTACGGTTAGGAAATTATAGCCATTTGTTTGAGGGGAATCCTGACTATGAAAAATAGACAGCACAAATCCTTTCTCTGTGCTGCATGTGTGTAAAAACAGGTGCACCTGTTTTGGCGGGAAAAAGTACACAGCCTCTCTGATTGGTGGATTCAAATTTAGCAGCTCCCAGGCTGCTTGACTGACCTAGAAACTTGATTTTCTCTCCGTGTGTGTGTGTGTGTGTGTGTGTGTGTGTGTGAGAGAGAGAGAAAGGGAGGCGAGAGAGAGTTTTATGGGAGCATCTTATTATATGATTTAAATTCAATATATTTAGACTGGTTGACTGAATTTGGTCCTGTGTGTGTCTCTCTGTGCATGTGTGTTTCCATATGTGTCCATATTTGTGATTGTGTCACTGTTATACTTTTTTTTCTGATTTTTTTCATTTAACAATTACATTTGAGGGACCCTTAGCATGTTCAGCATTTTTTCAGCTGTCCATTTTGCTTTTCCAATTTTTCTATTTAAGTTATTACTACTGTGTTGAGTCATAGCATGTCCATTTTGCTTTTCAGTATTTGTGCTAAATACAGCATTTCTGCAAAGTCATACTATGTCTGCTATTTTATGAGATTTGTGCTAAATACAGCATTTCTGCTAAATCATACTCTTTCTGCTATTTCATAAGATTTGTGCTAAATATAGTGTTTCTGGTATTTCTGCCAAATTTAGTATTTTTGATTAATTAGGGTTTTTCTACCAAATCATAGTACAGTTTTACTGCTTTTTATAGGATTTTTAGAGGATATTTATATTGCTTAATATAGCATTTCTGCTTTTTATAGGATTTGTGCTTAATATAGTTTTTCTAAAAACTGTAGTATTTATGCTTAATCATACTATTTGTATATATTTCTGCCAGGTCCCCAGGCAGCTAATCCTCTGTGAGGACTGATACACACAAATACATATCAGGGCCTGCACGGCTTCCCAGCCAGTCAATCATATCTGGGGTCTGCCCTTTCTTCTCTCGTCATATCTCAGCGACAGATGTACAAAGAGCAATGCAAATCACAGTCAAAGTACACCAAAGTCCGCTGATTCACCCAGTACAAGAATTATGCTTCTAGTCGACCTAGTTTTTGAGTTACACGACGTTTTGTAACTGCAAAAAACGGCGTTTTTCACCTCTCACCGTGATCTAATTCTGACTGCTCATCACCCTGTTTTCCAGGCCCTCGCTCTCTTTCCCAGTGGCGCAGTTGGTAATGACACAGGTCTGCAACCCAAAGATCGTGGGTTCAATTACACCTTGGGCAACATGTTTTTTTTCCTTACAAATTAATACACTATCACAGACCACTAATTTATATTCATCATTTATTACAATTCTGAAAACTTTTATGATTTTAGCAGCTTTTCTAATATGGACCTCAGATTCTTGTTAACACTCCATGGCACAAATACTCTTCCCTTTAGGCTCTGTGTATGTGTGTGTGTATCAATATTTCTCCATTTTAAAGTATTACTCCTCCATAATTGTATTTCTGTTAAATCAAAGTACTTTTACTACATCTTAGTACTTCTGCTCAATCATAGTATTTCTGCTAAATCATAGTATTTTGCCAAATTATGGTTTTTGTGCCAAATCATAACATTTGTTTTATGTTACAGTATTACTACTAAGTGGAGGAATTTCTGTCATGTTACAGTATATGTGCTGATTACAGTATTTCTGCTAAATCATAGTATTTCTACTATATTATATTTTTCTTTCTAAATATCGCATTTCTGCTATATAATTGTATTACTGCTATGTTATAATATTTGTGCTAAACCAGAGTATTTCTGCTGAAACATAGTATTTCTGCCAAATGATAGTATTTCTGTCAAATTACAGTATTTGTGCTAAAACATAGTATTTTTTTTAAAAAAAATTCAATATTAATAGTAAATTACAGTGTCTCTGGTAAATCGCAGCATTTCTGCTATGTTGTACTGTTTTTCTAAATCATAGTATTTCTGTAATGTTTAAGAATGTTTGGCTAAATATATTCTTTCTGTTATCTTATACAATTTCTCCTAAATTTTGTATTTTTGAGAAGTTATCGTGTTTCTGGTAAGTTACAATATTTCTGCTAAGTTCTGCTATGCTATTGTATTTCTGCCAAGTATTATGTTTCCTCTAAGATATTGCAGTTCTGCTAAGTTACTACATTTTAGCAAAGTTCCCTTGCTTCTGCAAAGTTTTTACAAATTCTGCAACTTTTCAGCTTTTTCTGCTAGTTTCAGCAGACAGCTTCAGCATTACAGCATCCACACTGCATTTTCGCAGGAAATGCAAATTTTTCTAGTTATTATTATTCTTCAAGTTGCTCCCGTTTTTTCGTCCGTTAACTACTTCCACAATTTTCAGCCGATTTTCACCGTTCAAATTTTAAACTATTCTGCTATTTTTGCTAATTCCTGCTATGACTTTTGCTATTTTCTGCTCTTATACTTTTTAAAATATTAAGCTTTTTTCCTTTAATTTGTCCCATTGAAATGAATGGGAAACTTCCATAATTCTGCTAAAACTTACTCTTTTTGAAACTTAACTACTTTCTCATACTTTCGCCTAGAACAACCATTCAAATTTTAAAATGTTCACAAATTATTGGGCTATTCATGAATGATTCAGCTTTTTCATATCTGTTACCGTTTTCATCTTATCCCTCTTTAAGTTTTGAGTTTCATCTTTGTGATTTTTCACAAAATACATGCGTTGTTATGGTTGCTATGCACTTGGTTCTAAGTGAGCCACTGTACCTTTGGCAATTTTCTCTTCATGTCCGAACAACTTCTTGCTACTCGCTCAATTTTCACTCAACTTCCACAAATTATACATCAAAACGTAGGTATTTTTGCTGGCTTTCAGAAAATGTCAATATCATTGTTGTGAGATTTATAGAATTTTGGCAAATCTCCTCAGACCAACACAAAGTCAGAAAACTCTCCATAGAAAGTCAATGGAGAGTTTGTTCAAAATCATCGCTTGATTTCTCTAATGAGAGGCATATTCGAATCGTCATATCTCCTTAACGAAGCGAAGTTAAAACATGAGGCTTGTCCCCGTATATCTTCAGACACTCCTGACGCTCACAATTCAAGAATTTTCTTCTCACCTATTACCGTTCTGAAATGAGTTAGACTTGTTTGAGGGTAGGAAATTCGTCCTTCGCTCAGATTTCTTCAGATTTCAAACTCTGGAAATGAACAACTTTTTTCTCTTGTCATATCTTTTTTTTGGATTCCCACAGACACCTGAAAATTTCCATGACTGTTCACCAAAGCCTGCTGTCTCTTACGGTGAAAGAATGATATCAATACTCCAAATAGATTTAGAGTTAGAAAGCATTGTTTGAGGGCAAGTCAAGGCAGTTTTCGCTTCGCCTCTACTCAGTTATGGTGCATTAGAAGTCAAATATCTTCAATAATTCATATTTTAATGATAAAGTGTCAACACTTGAAGATTCCCCCATCTCTTCTGAACAAAACGGTGTAAGAATGACTGTTCTAGCCCCTACGGTTAGGAAATTATGGCCATTTGTTTGAGAGGAATCCTCACTATGAGAAATACACTGCAGAAATCCTGTCTCTCTCTGTGCTGAGTGTGTAAAAATGGCTGCACCTGTTTTGGCGGGAAAAAGTACACAGCCTCTCTGATTGGTGGATTCAAATTTAGCAGCTCCCAGGCTGCTTGACTGACCTAGAAACTTGCTTGTCTCTCCTGTGTGTGTGTGTGTGTGTGTGTGTGTGTGTGTGAGAGAGAGAGAGAAAGGGAGGCGAGAGAGAGTTTTATGGGAGCATCTTATTATATGATTTAAATTCAATATATTTAGACTGGTTGACTGAATTTGATCCTGTGTGTGTCTCTCTGTGCATGTGTGTTTCCATATGTGTCCATATTTGTGATTGTGTCACTGTTATACTTTTTTTTGCTGATTTTTTTCATTTAACAATTACATTTGAGGGACCCTTAGCATGTTCAGGATTCTTTCAGCTGTCCATTTTGCTTTTCCAATTTTTCTATTTAAGTTATTACTATTGTGTTGAGTCATAGCATTTCTGCTGCTTTTCAGTATTTGTGCTAAATACAGCATTTCTGCTAAATCATACTATGTCTGCTATTTTATGAGATTTGTGCTAAATACAGCATTTCTGCTAAATCATACTCTTTCTGCTATTTCATAAGATTTGTGCTAAATATAGTGTTTCTGCTATTTCTGCCAAATTTAGTATTTTTGATTAATTAGGGTTTTTCTACCAAATCATAGTACAGTTTTACTGCTTTTTATAGGATTTTTAGAGGATATTTATATTGCTTAATATAGTATTTCTGCTTTTTATAGGACTTGTGCTTAATATAGTTTTTCTAAAAAATGTAGTATTTATGCTTAATCATACTATTTCTATATATTTCTTCCAGGTCCCCAGGCAGCTAATCCTCTTTGAGGACTGATACATACAAATAAATATCAGGGCCTGCACGGCTTCCCAGCCAGCCAATCATATCTGGGGTCTGCCCTTTCTTCTCTCGTCATATCTCAGCGACAGATGTACAAAGAGCAATGCAAATCACAGTCAAAGTGCACCAAAGTACACTG